>NW_020947374.1:0-20089 GCF_900497805.2 Vombatus ursinus
ATATATATATATATATATATATATATATATATATATATATATATATACACACACACACACACACACATATACATACATACATATATATAATATATATATTACATATATAAAATATATATATTACATATATATGCATATTCCACTAAATTGATGGATAAGATGGCTATTAATGCACCAAAATTTTACAAGAATGAGGCTTTGAGTATGCTGTCTAAATGTTGTCAAGAAGCCATTAGTAGAAAGTCAGAGCAATTAATATTCTTTAGCTCTAAATGAAGATGGAGATAACATACTCAGTTTTTGAATGAAACTCACACAAAGAAGCCAATCTCCTGCTGTTACATTTGAGAAGTTGGTAGATAGCAACCTAATACTAAAGTCAGAAAGTATAAAATAAAACAATATTAAAATTGCAGGAAATGAGATAAAGTTACTTATCTACAGGAGAAACAATTAAAACTCAATTTCAACAGTTGACCCTGTTCTTGAACTTCTTGTACTTCCATATAGAAATTGTTGATAACTTGAAATATGTATCATCAGTCAGTTTGCCAAGTATCAGTGGAAAAAGCAGCAGAGTTGGCATCAAAATACCTGAATTTGAGCCCCTTAAATATGGCCATGTCACTTTACCTCTTTAAATCTCAGTATTCTTAATTGTCAAGTGGCAATAATAACACTTATACATTCATGGCCCACAATATCTACTCTTTTGGACTGAATTTCTTTATGCTCCCATGCCCAGGTCCTCCTACTCTCACCCTAGTAGGTCTCTGTCACTTTGCTTTTCAGACTTCTTTTGTGTGTTGACCCTTCCTCAGTTAGATTGCAAGCTCTTTAGAGAAAAGATTGTCATTCTTTTTCATATTTGGGTTCATGGAGTTTAGCACAGTGCCTGGCACATAAGAAATATCTGTTTTATGAACTAAAAGAATTATATAAATGTAAGTTATTATTACTAGCACCATCATACTACAGTAACATCATCAACTAATCTTTATTTACTATCTTCTTTCTGGTATGGGGAGTAAGACTAAATCACACACAGACTTAAATCAGAAGTTTTCACATTATAAAATTATCTTCCCCCCATCCCTTTTCATTCCAGTTCTAAGGATTTTGTTTTTACCTTTCTAGAGTAGAAAGGTACATGATATTACAGAATTGACCTTGGAACCAGGAAGGTCTAGATTTAAGTTTGTCTCCGTCACATACTGGCTGTGTGACTCTGGGCAAGTGACTAAACTCCATAATACACTAACCAACTCTGTAAGAATATCAGTTACAGAGCAGAAGATTCAACCTGAATTGGTAGAGAGGACTTCCTCATTCAGTAGTTTCCTATACTTATAAAATCATAGGTTCAGTTCTTCTTTATTTTTAGAATAGAAGATTTATTTTTAAAAAAAATTATTTTCCCTGAACTCTTGATTTTAATATGATAACAGGAAGTATTCCTACTTTTTATACTTTTGGAGTATTCAGGAAATTGCCAATCCACCAGTTGGTTGTAATAAGGTATAATATTTTTCCATTTAACAATGAATCTAAATTATGTCAGATGGGGGAAAAAAGGAAAACCCCCTACACATACACACATGACTTTCTTAACAAGCTGATACACACTGTTGCCATTTGTAAAAAGTCTTATTCTATGATTCATGTGAGAAGATTGTCCCAAAATATGCATAAAGGATTTTATTTCTACCAAATTAATAATAAAAAAACTGTCTGAAAGAAATGTAAACATGCTCTTTTCCAATTATAGTTTTATCTATTTACACCACAAATGATACTTATCTCTAAGGAATTCATTCTACCTTTTAAAAATTTAGTTAAATCACACATTCTTTTGAAGGTTCTCACACACCCAAATAGTTTTGCTTTGTCAATGTAACCTCCATTATACAGCTGAGGAATAAAAAAAATCACCTTGAGTGTTGTGACTTTAAATCAAATGCTCTCTTTGCTATTGATATTTTATACTCAGGAAGTGTATAACCAGTGTCCCAGAAGAGTTTTTTCATCTGGAGAATTTTAACAGCACACTGGCATGTGCACAAAGTACCTCTGATCCTATTCTCTATGTAAGGGGCTGGAAAGTCTACTTTGGGGAGTGTTAATGTTTAACAGCAGTATCTGGGATAACTTGGTCTAGTCTGCTAACCAGGGCACCCTCTTTGATAGGCTGTATAATTGGAGCTGCCTTTAAAAAGCACTAGCCAACCAGAGTCATAGCCATTTTCCTCTCTTGCTATCACTTGGTGGATTATGAGGGTGGCTTGATCCCTTTGCTGACAGTTTCCAGACAAGTTGCCATCACATGGTCCTATGAAAATAAACCTCTATCTTTTGTCTGCCTCAGTGGTTTTTAATCTTTCATTTAAGTGAAGAAGATTAATCTAGGGATTCCAACTACATAAAGTTTAAAAGGATAGGAGACTAAACCTTCAAGAGCCTAGGAATTCAGGAGATCAATTCCTTGCTGGGTTTTACAGCCAACCTTGAATTGAGGCTACAAGGAATAGGGAGTGTCTTTTAGAACTCAATTCTGTGGTACCTGATATAAGTATTTATCAGGGCATGATGCCAAATTTGGAAACAAATTTGATGACTCCCTAAGGCAAAAATAGCCCAAAGAGAAGTTCAATGAGGTCCAGCCCAATAATTAAAGCAATACTCAACCAAAAGGACCATGATTCTGCATCCTAGGGTTATGTTCCACAACTTCTAGTATTGGAGACATAATATTAACAACTCTAGAAAAAGGAGAATTGGTCCCTGAACAAATTTTAGCCAAAACTGTAATTACAGAAAGGGGTAGATATCTAAGGGTTAAATCAATTACAAAGAAATCTTTTTATGAAGTGCAAAAGAGTTCTCTAGACTTTAACTGGGTAAAAGATTGACCCCATACTGGTTGGTCCTTAAAAAAATGTTGAATGGTTTGAAAGTTTATCAATTTGAATGAGAGATAGAGAGATAGAAATAGATGATAAACAGATAGAGATAGAAGATAGACAATAGACAGTTGATAGATAGATAGAAAGATAATAGACAGACAGACAGACAGATAGATAGATAGATAGATAGATAGATAGATAGATAGATATAGAGAAGTTTTTAAATTTTTACTCTGTGGTAGGCACTGTGCTAAAACTTGGACATATAAGTCTAAGCAAAAAAAGAAAGCATGCTCTACTCTCCAAGAGGTTGTATTTTAATGGGAAAAGATGACATTTATAAGGAAACTGTTGAGGAGTAACCAAAAGAGTATAGAGATATTTGTTCTTTATGGATACACAGACACAGACACATGGACAAGCATTTCAGGCAAGGAGCAGCTTCAGGAAATGAGACCTATGCAACCAAAGGAGAGAACTGAGATTGGTTTCAATAGAACAATTCTTGGCAGTTAAGCTACAGAAAAGAACAGACCCACCTATACTCACTCAGCAACCCATCCATTCAGCAGAGATGATGCTGTTAGGAGGGAGCACTGTGAGGACTTCAGTAGAAGATAAAGGATATCAGGGAGCTGCAGCAATATGTTCCCCACTTCCACTGTACTCTTAAATTTATGCCTGCTTTTCCCACAGATTTTGTAGGTATTTGTGTCCCAGGTTTATGAAAGAAAATGTTTTGTAGCTACTGATCTTAATATGTCATCTTAGCAAATGCTGCTTCTTTCAGCTAATTGTGTCTGTTGTTGGACTCTTAAAGGTAAACTCACCAATGGGGACTGTTGAGGATACTAAACCTATAGAGAACCCTGTGAATCCAAGATAATAGGAACCTGAGGCATCCTATGAAGAAGTAGCACAAAGAGGGTGTTATAGAACACTAATAAAAGGGAAAGTAAAGACAATATTTAAATTAAAAATCATGTAAAGATATATATACACATATATATAAGATATAAATATGTACACAGAATTGGGAAAAAAACATTTAGGTCAAGTACTCATTTTTATGGCTGGGTAAATTAATTCAACAAATGTTTCTTAAGCACACACAATATGCAAAGCCTATATTTTGGAGATAGAGATGCAAAGACAAATATGCAATAGTCCCTGTCCTCAAAGAACTTAATTTTGTGTTGGGATGATATAACTATGTTATGGATAAGATTTGTGGATTTAGAAATTCTTCTCAATTACATCACAATTACAATGCTTCTAAGCCTGGCTGTCCTGTGAGAATAATCAATCCCCTCCTAAATGTTTGCCATACAGAACTACACAAACTGCATAACCATGAAAATCTTCCTTTCTTTTCTTCTTATGTCTCAAGGTTATTATTGGAGCACTCTGCTTAATGAAGTTTTACCACATTACCAGCCCATCTTCCCTTGAAAAAGTAGAAATATCACGTGAAAAACTTGATAGTATCATAGGATTTAGAGTTGAAAGAGATCTAAGAATTTGGACAGTCCAACTGATTCATTTAAAATATGAGAAAAACTGAAATTAGAAGAGGAAAAAAGACTTCCCTAAGATCATGCAGCTAATAAATTGCAGAGTTGAGACTCCAGACTTGGGCCTCTGACTCCAAATCCAGCACTCTTGCCAATATACTACCCTTCATCTCTAAGTCCACATATACCTTGATATTCAATGAATTCCTAGAAGAAGTGAGCACAAGGAAAGACAGTGAAAACAATTTTGGAAAATACAGTTTGGAATAAAAAATAAAAGAAGCAAAGGACTTGCAGGCTATGCAGAAGATTCACATGACTACATTATGAATACTTTCTTCAAGGGCAGGGTCAGAAGGTATTAAGTACAATGAATGCTGAACATCAACAAAACTGAAATTTACATTCTTTTCTGTATATGTTTTAGTAATATTGTTGAGAGTTCACCATGGTGAGGACCCTCTAAATTCTTGAAGAAAATAATGAGTTTGAGCAATGTTTCTTAACAGTGTTTCTGAAAATCAGTTCAGGAAAGTATAATATTTGAACTTGGTTTCTTTGTAGCAGTGAGAGATTTCATGGTTAATTGTCATTCATTCTAACTAATATAAAAGTAAAGGGGGGATTTCCCAAGCGTACATTTTCCTTATAAAGGCTCCCTGGGGCTAATGGGAATGCCCAGGTCTGCCAGTCACTTTAATCCTCTTGATGACCTTAAAAAGGAAAGAATAGCAAAACAGAGATAAAAGGGGAATTTTACCAAAGATATGGAACCTAAAGAAAGAGACAGAGAGATGATAAGGAAGGAGAAGGAAGAAAGGTATCATCAACATAACGTGAAATTTGGCTCCATTCATCTGTTCGTTTTCAGATTTGACCCCTATTTTTGTCTAGAAAATACTCCCATTTCACTCCTGCCAAAACTATCCCTTTATAAAAAAATTTTTTTTTAGCATTTTAAGTCTTTAAAAAGTTAAATATTTTATTGGAAACTTAACATTGTAAATCTGTGCAAAAATTAAATTTGCTGTGTAATTATATATAAATTAATTTCAACAAATAATATATCACGATACCTTTTGGGTTACTCCCTCTAAATCCCCATTCTTAGTATATTCATTCTCATTCACTTTTCCACGTAACTTTCAAATTCTTCACATAGATTTGCATGTAAAACAAAAGTCATCATTGAGACCTGGTCTAGAGGAAAAAACTATTGAAATTCAGTTGTATATCTAATTAATTGTGCAACTGGGTCATTCAATATACTTTGGGACTTCAGTTTAGTTATCTATAAATGAGGAAGTTGGATTAGTTAATCTCTGAAGTTTCTTCAAGCTTAAAAGCTTAAAATTTTTGAGGTTTTATGAATATATGACCTTAATATGATAGTTACCAAAAAAAAGTACATGGCTCTTGTCTCATTCCCATCAGTAAGACTGACCTTTTATAGGTCAATATCTGAATGATAATAATTAAGACAACTGAATCAACCCATTGGCTTATGATCCGATAGACTATTCAAATCAGTTATTATCATGGGGATAATAAGGGTTTAGCAAGAAAATTGCACATTGATATCCCTGAACAACCCAAAGCCAGATGGCATTTTCCTTAGGACAAAGAAAATAGAGAAATAGAATTTCCTTCCTTCCCCCTGAAAAGGAAATCAGCTATTATTGATTTTTTAAAATTTATTTTTAGTTTGATTATAGGATTAAGCTCTCTTCCTTAGCAACAGGCAGCCCTAAACTAAGCCAGAATAAATAGTTAGTCTCTTAAGTTTAGGTTACTATATATTTAGTGACTAGATAAATTGAGAAGAATTTATCAGTTAGTAGCAGTTAATTTAGAGTAATCATATGATTACTCTTTTTAAAGGTTGTTTCCTTTCTAGAAGAAAGGGAGCCTGACCAAATGCTAAGTCTTCCTTTCTAGCAGAAAGCAAGGTTGGCCAGAGGCTAAGTTCCCCTTTCTGGCAACTGGAGGATTGTTAGTCAGAGATTAAGTTCTTTTTTCCAGTCTTAGTTAATAAGCGTCTTTTATTTTTCTTGAGCTACATCTAAGTTGAGTAATGGAATCCTTTTTTTTTTTTTTTTTGTGAGGCAATTGGGGTTAAGTGACTTGCCCAGAGTCACACAGCGTTATGTGTCTGAGGGCAGATTTGAACTCAGGTCCTCCTGACTCCTGGGTCCACTGCACCACCTAACTGCCCCAAGTAATGGAGTCTTCGAAGATGGTGGGTGACTACTGTCTACTGACAACAGGTTCCTCATATACTTTCTGGTTTCAAAAGGCACCAACTAACTACTCAGGTGACATGTGTTGTCCAATTGAATTATATTCAAAATGAGTTTCTATATTTTTATTCCTCTTTTTTTTTAATAAAAATATTGCTCTATAAATCGCTCTTGTTTAGGGGCATGTTGGGTCCAAGAAAACCCTGACCTGGAAAGTGACAAGAAAGAAAATGGGTTCCTATGTGACATGCAGTTGAAATCAAGGTGGGCAAAAATATTATAAGGTCAATCAGAAGCTCATCAAGCAACACAATCTAATTGCTTACTCCTGGGAAGAAAGTATAGCAGCAGATGGCCCATAAGCACATGAGAGGCTGAATGACTTATTTTGTATAAAAATCCCACAAAATCTGAAACAGAGAAAGTAACAAACAAATATAAGCCTTTAAAATCACAACTACTGTCACTTCACAGAGGTAAGACTGACCAGTATTGAGAAGGAATTATGAGTATATTTGTTGATTTTTCAGTCACATGTATCTGAATTACCACTAAAATGTCAAACACATCAATTTTAAAAATGAATGATGAACAGAATTACACTTTCTTTCCTTATAGCAATATTTTAATGAGCATGTGTTAATCACACTTTTCCTTATCTTGAATTACCCTCTGTCAATTTTTTTCTTCTTTAGTTCCAGTTCTACTGAGCTTCTAAGTAACTTTCATGGTTTACACTATTATTTCCATGTCAATGAATCATAAATCTATAACACCAGGCTTTATTTATGCTGAAAGAATAATAGTCATATGTATTTACTTCTAGAATTTAAGATTTCATCAGCATAGGTATCTCATAGGATCAAAATATTGGAAAAGGACTCAGAAAATGAGGAACTTAAAGATAAGGAAACTGAGACCCAAATAGGTTGAAGGAAATGGTAGAGCAGAGATTTGAACCCAAGTTTTCTGACTCCAAATACACTGTTTCCTCCCCCTACAGATGCAGTATTAAATTCCGCAGTATTCTAGTACATGGTTTCAAGAGGTTCTACTTATAAAAGAAATTCTTCATTTGGTGGTCAACATGGTAATAATAAGCTAAATATAGATAAGTTGGTTCTCAGGTGTTAGAGATACATGCAACTGTCAAGGTTGCATTTGGAGCCTTTCCAATTTAAAAAGACCTGACACATTTATGGTGTTATTAGTACAGCCTTCAAGAAACTAGATTCACTTCCATATCATGAGGAGGCCTTAAAGTTGATCATTAACAGAAGAACAGGAAGCAGCAGCAGCAGGAGGAGGAGGAGGAGGAGATGATGATGATGATGGTGGCAGTGGTGGTGATAAAGAGAAAAAGGTGGAGGAGGAGGGGGAAGAAGCATCCCCTCAAAGTCATGAAAAAAGATCAATAGTTCATAGAGGTCTTCCTAGTTTCCTCTGAAACTTTGCACTTCATTATTGCTTATGACAAGTAATTTTTCATTACATTCACACATATAATGTGTGTGGGTGGACCCTTTTTGGTTTCTAGTGTTTGTCTACTATCAAAAGGACTGCTATAAATATGCTTTGTGCATATTTGTCCTTTCCCTCTTTTTAAAAATCTTTTTGAAGAACAATTAATTATAGTGAAGTATAATTGGGTCAAAAGACATTCAGAGTTTATTGACTTTGGGGCATAATTCTAAATGGTTTTCCTGAATGACTAGATCAATTTACCACTAATCCAGCTGGACACTAGTGTGTCTATTTAACCACAGCCCCTCCAACATTTGTCATTTTCCTCATTTTTTTATCTTTACAAATAAAATAACTGACATGGAAACTCAAATTTTCCTTAATTTGTATTTTTCTAATTATTAATATTTTGGAGTAATTTTAAATGACTGCTGATAGCTTGTATTCCTTTGAAAACTACTTGTTCATATCTTTTGATCATTTATCTTTTAAAGAATGGCTCTTAGTATTGATATTGGATATGAGACATTCATCAGAAAAACATGATATAGAGATTTCCCTCCAGCTGCTTCCCTTTTTATTTTAACTCCATTTGATCAGTCAATGTAAAAACTTTTTCTATTTTATCTTCTATGTTACTCTATCATTAATTTAATCATGAGCTCTTCCCCAATCTATACATCTGAAAGGTACTTTCTTTCTTGCTCCTCTGCCAAACTGTTTTCCAGTTCTCCCAGCAATTTTTGTGAAACAGTGAGATTTTGCCATACATAACTGGGGTCTTTGGGTTTGTTGAATACTATGCTACCTTACTGGTATCAAAGTGTTTTTAATGACTCATGCTTTGTGATACAATTTGAGATCTGGTAACAATAGACACCATAACCTTCCTCTTTCATTGTTGTTGTTGTTGTTATCTTTGAGATTCTTGACCTTCTTCTTTTCCATATAATTGCATTATAAAGTTTTTCTGGATGTGTATAATAATCCTTCACTGGTTTGGTATGGTACTAAGTACATGAATTTAGTTAGTATTGTCATTTTTGTTATATTTGGTTGATCATATGTAATTAATATTTCTCCAATTATTTCTATAAAGAGGGTTTAAAAAAAAAGTTAAATTCATGTAGTTCCTGGGAATATCTTGACAGATACATTCCCCAATATTTTATTGTTTTTATAGTTATTTTGAAATTAATTTATTTTTCTAGCACTTCCTGCTAAGTTTTGTTAGCAATGTATTGGACTGATTTATATTGATTTATTTTATATCCTGCAATTTTGATTAATATATTGTTGAATATATTATGTTAATAATTATGTTAACATTAATATATAATGTTAATATTGATGAATATATTTTAGCTGACCATTTAGTATTTTGTAAGTAAATCATCATCTACAATAAATGTTTGTTCCCTCTTTGCCTATGCTTATTCCCTCTATTTCTCTGGTTTTATTACTACACTTAGCATTTTGAGGACTATGTTCAATAGTAATGATGATGACAATAGATATCCTTTTTTTTAATGAGGAAATGGGGTTAAGTGACTTGCCCAGGGTCACACAGCTAGTAAGTTATGTGTCTGAGGCCACATTTGAACTCAGGTCCTCCTGAATCCAGGGCTAGTGCTCTATCCACTGTGCCACCTAGCTGCCCCTGATAATAGATATTCTTGTTTAAGATCTTACAAAAAGATCTCTAACTTTTCTCCATACAAATGTTAGATTTTATTTTTGAATAAATATTATTTACTTTATTAAGGAAAGGTCCATGTATTCATTTCCTTTCTAGAATTTATTTTTTTTAAATAGCTATGGCTGTTAGATTTTATCAAAACCATTTTCAGAATCTATTATTATAAACGTATAGTTATGCTATTCCTATTATTAATGTTGTTTATTATATTACAGTCATCCTCATGTTTGGCTACCTAAGCATTTCTGATATAAATATAATCATAGTTTATAACCTTTCTAATATGTTGTTGTAGCTTATTTACAAATTTTAATTAATTTTTTTGCATCAGTGATCATTTGGGATATTGATCTATAGTTTTTTTCCCTCTATTTTGTCTCTCCCTTGTTTAGGTATTAAGATCATGTTTACATAATAGAAGGATGTTATAAGGGTCCTATTTTTCTGTTGTTGGAAACAGTTTATATAATTTTGAGATTAATTGTTCTTTGAATGTTTTATAAGTCTGGATCCATCCAGCTCTGGAATTTTTTTCTTTTCTTTAAGAGTTGATTTATAGCTTGTTCAATTTGCTGCTTTATGATATTAAGTTATTTAAATCATCTATGTCTTCTTTTATTAATCTGAAGTTAGGACTTCTGGGAGCCAAGATGGTGGAGTAAGCAGTAAATCACTATCACTCTCTCTTTTTGACCTCTTAAAAAAACAGAAAATAGCACCCCAGGAAAAATCCTGGAACAGCAGAGCCAACACAATGATGGGGTGAAACAGTCTCTTAGTCCAGGGAATTTGGAGGATCATCAAAAAAGGTTCTTTCCATGAAGGTAAAAGGGGAGGGCATTCCAGGACAGGAAGTATGCCAGTAAACCGGCAACAAGCCTCACCTCAGCAAACCAGCAGAAGATCTTGAGCCCTAGAGTAGTGGAGCAAGCGAATGTCAAAACCAGAATCCCTGACATGCCTTAGCATAACCAGGGGTACTGGAAAACTCCAGCTCAGAGAATCACAACATGGGCTGGTGCAGTCCCTGGAGGACAGGTGTCCCCCAGCAGCAGGCCTTCATTAGACTGAGTGCAGCCCTGGATGGATAAGTGTCCTACAGATGCTGAAGCTCCAAGTGCTTTAGCACAGTCCCAGGAAGGTAAATATCCTCCAGCAGCAGACCTCCCTGTGCTTCAGCACAGGCTGGGAAAATGCAGAAAAACTCCACCTGGCCTCAGCACATGCCAAACACCACCATTCGGACCCCAGCTCAGAACCAGGTAAGTTGCCAGACCCTAGAGATCCCAGCTGCCAGCACCTGAGGCCCCAGCACACAAAGTCAGTGACCAGGCCTCTGGCTCCCAGCACAAGAAGCTTGGGACAGTGTCCCCTGTGCTCCAGAAGGAAAGCTCAACTTTAAAAGCCAGGAAATAGGCAAACATCATGAGCAAGAAGCAGAAAGGAACAAGGATCATAGAGAACTATTGTGATGACAGGGAAGATCTAAACACAAACTCAGAAGAGGACAACATTGTCAATATACATACATCTGAAACTTCAAAGAGAAATATGAATTGGTCCCAAGCCCCAAAAGCCTTCTTTGAATTACTCTTGATGAATTTTAAAAGTCAAATAAGAGAAGTAGATGAAAAATTGGGAAAAGAAATGAGAAGTATGCAAGAAAGAGTCAACAGCTTGAAAAAGGAAGGACAAAAATTGACTGAAGAAAACTACTCCTTAAAAATACAATTGGCTGAATGGAATAAGAGGTACAAAAGCTAACTGAAGAAAATAATTTGTGAAAAATTAGAATTTGGCAAGAGAAAGCCAATGACTGTATGAAGACATCAGGATCAGGCAAACAAAATCAAAAGAATGAAAAAATAGAAGAAAATGTAAAATACCTCGTTGAAAAAAAAAATTTATCTAGAAAATAGACCCAGGAGAGATACTATAAGAATTACTGGCTTACATGAAAGCCATGATTAAAAAAAAAAGAGCCTGGACAACATTTTTCAAGAAATTATCAAGGAAAATTGCTCTGAAGTCCTAGAGGCAGAAGATAAAATACTCATTGAAAGAATCCACCAATTGCATCCTGAAAGAGATCCCAAAATTAAAATGCCAAAGGAATATTACAGCCAGATTTTAGAATTACCAGGTCAAGGAACAAATACTGTAAGCAGCCAGAAAGAAACAATTTAAATATCATGTGGTTCCATGAATTCAGAATTACACGGGACCTAGCAGCTTCTACATTAAAGGATGGAAGGGGTTGGAATATGATATTCTGGACAATATAAAATACTTAGGAGTCTACTTACCAAAACAAACTCAATAACTATATAAACACAATTATAAAACACTTTTCACACACATGAAGTCTCTCTCTCTCTCTCTCTGTCTCTGGTTCCTCTTTCTTGTGGTTTTTCTCTTTGGTTCTAATTCTTCTTCACAACATGACTAACGTGGAAATATGTTTAATATGACTGTACATGTATAGCCTATATCAGATTGCATACTATCTTTGGGAGGGGGTGTGGAGAGAGGAGGGAAATTTATAATTCAAAATATTATAGAAGTGAATGTTGAAAATTAAAAACAAACAAATAAAATTTTAAAAATCTAAATTTTAAAAATATTTTGTAAACATTCATCCATTTCTCCTAAGTTATCATTTACTTTTCATACAATTGGGCAAAATAGTTTCTGATAATTTTCTTTATTTACTTTTCAGTTGCTGTGCATTATTTTTTTCCATTTTTTGTTGTGTACAGTTTGGTTTTCCTCTCTTTTTTAAAATGGATTAGCTACTAGATAGCTTTTTTTTATGAAGTTCCTACTTTTATTTATGAATTTGATACTTTGTTTCTTTCAACCTTATTAATGTTTAATTTTCAAATTTTCTACTTTGCTTCTTAGTTAAAGAGATGGTAGGATCAAATGAAAATTGTTTTTTAAGGTTGGGTTAGACTTGGTCATGCTTGAAAGGCAATTCAAATATTGTGGAGCTGCAGTCAGGGTAACATAAGATTTCTATAAGGTAACATAAGCTTCTATATTAAAGGAACAGGGAGCTTGAAATGTGATATTCCAGAGGACAATGGAGCTAAGATTACATCCAAGATTTACCCAGAAAAATTGGGTATAATCCTTCATGGGAAAAATGGATATTCAATGAAATAAAGAACTTTCAAACATTCCTGATGAAAAGACCAGAGCTGAATAGAATTTGACTTTCAGATACAAGCCTCAAGAGAAACATAAAAAGGTAAACAGGAGAGAGAAATCATAAACAATTCAGTAAGTTGAAATATATGGCATTCCAAATGGGAAGATACTTGTAACTTCTAAGAACTTTACCATTATTAAGGCAGTTAGAAGGAGTACATATAGACAGAGGGCATGGGAGTGAGTTAACTATGATGGGATGATATCTTAAAATATAATTAAAGGGTCAAAAAGAAGGATACGCTGTAAGAATGGGGAAGGGAGAGGCAGATGGGATAAATTATCTCACATGAAAAAGGTGGGAAAGGACTTTTACAGTGGAGGGGAAGATTGAAAGTACAGGGCAATGCTTGAACTTACTCTCATTGGAACTGACTCAAAGAAGGGGTAACATGCATCCTCTCAGTTGGATATGGAAATCTATCTTACTGTACAGGAATGTAGGAAGGTAATAGTTTAAGGATCCAGCAATAACAGTACTAGATCTCTATCTCAAAGAGATCATAAAAAAGGGAAAAGGACCTGTGTTATGTAAATGTTTGTTTTATTCTATAAATATGTATCAATATAAAAAGGAAAAAATTAAAAAGGAAAAAGACTTATATGAACAAAAATATTTATAGCAGTATTTTTGTGGCAACAAAGAATTGGAAATGGAGTGGATGCCCATTAATTTGAGGAATGGCTGAACATGTTGTGATATACATTGTGATGGTATACTATTGTGCTATAAGAAATGATGAGCTAGTTGTTTTCAGAAAAATCTGGAAAGACTTACATGACCTGATACAAAGTGAAATGAGCAGAACCAGGGGAACGTTATATGCATTAACAGCAATACTGTACAATTAGCAACTGGAAAAGACTTAGCTATTCTCAGCAACAAAATGATGTAAGACAGTTCTGAAATTCTTATGATGAAAAATGCTGTCCCCTTCCAGAGAAAAAACTGATGGAGTCTGAATGCACATTGAAAAAATTTTTTGTCTGTGTTTTCTTTCATAACATGAGTAATATGGAAACAGTTTTGCATGACTGCATATACCTAACCTTTATCAAGTTGCTTGCCTTCTCAATGAGAGGATGGGTAAGGAAGGAGGTGGAGAATTTGGAACTGAAAATTTTGAAAATATATGTTAAAATAGTTTTTTACATGTAATTAGAAAAACAAAGTATTTTAAATGAAAAGGAAAAAAACCTACTGATAACTGAATGGGAACAAAAAGAACTCATAACATGGAGAAGTATACTAGTATCCAACAATATTTTTTGAGAAGAAAAACTCTTGAAGCATAATGGATCACATAAAAGTGGGATGAGAAGTTAGGATGGAGTACAACCATTTCTTCTGCTTTGGCAACAGTTCTTCTATATCAGTCAAAACAGCATCCAAAATAACAGACATAACTTTGTCCAGCTTGTTAATGTCCTTGTTTCATTTTTGTTTTGTTAATATTAAATTAAATACTTTATTTTATATATTCCTAAAGCAAAAATCACTATAAGTAAAGGCTATACAATATAGTTTTCCTTCTGTTTTCTATCAAAACTGTCATTTTTATGTTCCTATCCAAAGATTTCAGTATCACCTGTATGCAATAGTTTCATTTTCTAAAAATTTAAGATTATTTTTTAAAAAACAAAAAAAATGAATTTGATTTATATATGCAATTATTAGGATATGAACCCAATTTTGAGCTGTGATTTTATTATGAATATATATATATATCAATGAATAAATGAGTGAAGAAATGAGTAACTGAGTAAATGAATAATAGAATAAAAAATCTATTAAACATGTATTTTGTGCAATACACTGTGGTGAGCACTGAGGCTGCAAAAAGAAAAATAGAAATGTCTCTCTTCTCAAAGGGCTCCTATTACAATGGATGAATAATACACAGGATAGTTTGCAGATACAAGTCATATGGAAAGGTTTCATGGTTCTTAGGGTACAATAGCAAAACTGATAGTAATGTATCTTCTTTCATGATATTACCATTATTAAAATCATAGCTGTTTCTCAGGTTGAACTCTTTTATGGTGACAAGAACTTTGGTAGCAGTGAATATTTCTTTCTGAATTTTCAGGAGCTGTTATTGCTGAGGACATAGGTACAGTAGCACCTATATAAGCACTTGTCAGATACAATGTTGACAAGTGGTGCTTCTCAGGATAGTAGCTTATTATTAAAGGCTTGAGTTGGAAGCAGGACTAGTGATTTGTGGGGCATTTCTATTCTCAGGGGTCTTGAGCACAGGGTCCTGGGTTATCTTCAACAATATCTGAAGTGAGGTGGGTGATTTAAATGGTGGCCATGGTTTGACCTATGTCTGATCTCTTTTTAAGAGTGTCTTGGTACTTCAGCAAGATATTGAGGGTGGGGAGCAGGGAATATCTTCCACTTCCTTTTAAATTCCACATCACTGAAGGGAAAAGTTAGAGCTTAGAAGATTTAAAAATGAGTCTGGGACCCCAAAATTCATGATACTGGCCTTCTGTTGTACATAATTGAGCTTAATATTTGGGATTTGAAAATGAAAAAGTGTTAGATTGAAAATCCTGTCCATTTCATCTCCATCTTTTTTTAATTAACTATTGCTTCCTTTTTTTCTTCTAATTTGAATATATAACGTTAAAAAAGCAATTAAAACCAGATGAAATATTTTAAAGAGTGAAGCTGTAATATCTGGAATTAGATTCTTATTTGATGACTGAACTAGATATGATTTCATGACAAGGCTGGTTATTGTTTGGGACTGGATTCTAATTTGATATATCTTGGAATGTAGCCTATGTGTTGTCAATATAATTTAAGACTAAATTAAAAAAAAATTTTCCCCTTATTTTTCTTTTTTTTTGTTTAGTGTTTTATTTTTCCCTAATTACATGTAAAATCACTTTTAACATTCACTTTTAAAACTTTGAATTCCAAATTCTCTCCTTTACTCCCTCCCCACTCCCCACCCTTACACCCACACTGAGAAGGCAAGCAATTTGCTATAGATTATACATGTATAGTCATGCAAAACATATCCATAATAGTCATGCTGTGAAAGAAAACATAAACAAAAAAAAACAGAAATAAGGTAAAAAAAATGCTTCAATGTGTATTCAGATATCATCAGTTCTTTCTCTGAGTATGGAGAGCATTTTTCATCATAAGTCCTTCAGAGTCATCTTGAATCGTTGTATTGCTGAGAATAGCTAAGTCATTCACAGCTGATCATCTTACAATATTGCTATTACTTTGTACACAGTACATTTAACTCTGCATCAGTCCATGAAAGTCTTTCCAGGTTTTTCTGAAAGCATCCTGCTCATCGTTTCTGATAGTACAATAGTGTACCATCATAATCACATATCACAACTTGTTCTGCCATTCTCCAATTGATGAACACTTCAATTTCCAATTCTTTGCTGCCAGAAAAGAACTGTTATAAATATTTTTGTACATATAGGTCTTTTTCCTTTTTGTTTTTTATTGATTTTTGGATACAGACCTAGTAGTGGTATTGCTTTTTATGCCCTTTGGGCATAGTTCCAAATTTGCTTTACAGAAGGGTTGAATCAGTTCATAACTCTACCAACAATGCACTAATGTCTCATTTTTCCCACATACTTTTCACCATTTGCAATTTAACTTTTCTGTCCTATTAGCCAACCTATTAGGTATGAGGTAGTACCTCAGAATTGTTTTAATTTGTATTTCTCCAATTAATAGTGAAAGCATTTTTTTTCTGTAAGACTGTAGATAGCTTTGATTACTTCATCTGAAAACTGATCATATCTTTTGATCATTTATCAATAGTGAAATGGCACTTATTTTTATAAGTTTGACTCAGTTTTCTATATGTTGGAGAAATGAGGGTCTTTATAAGAGAAACTTTCTTTAAAATTTTTTCACAGGCCAAGATGGTGGAGTAAAAGCAGTGACTTGCTTGAGCTCTCACCCAAACCCCTCCAAATACCTGCAAAAAAATGACTCTAAACAAATTCTAGAGCAGCAGAACTCACAAAAAGACAGAGTGAAATAAATTTCCAGCCAAAGACAACCTGGATGGTTAATTAAAAAGGTCTATTGAGCTGGGCTGGGAGAGAAACACAGTTCAAAGTGGGTGCACAGGCAAAGACCAGGCCTCAGAGAAACTGGAACAGGCCTCAGGGGACTGAATCACAGATAGTTGTGGTGGTTTCCAGACTTCTCAACCCACAAACATCAAAGACAACTTAGAAGGTCAGTAGGAAAGATCTGTCACTGCAGTAAAAGAGAAGCGTGGTCCTAGCCCCAGTCCTAGCACAGCTCTGGGGTGGCCACAGCTTCTGGACCTTCCAGCCCACAGACTGAGGGGGACAATCAAATGGATAATCAGAGGGGTAATGCACAAATCTCTTTGCTGGTGCTGAGGCAGGATTCTCTTGCTTTGCTTGTGCTTGGATCTGGGTCACAGTTCTGGGTGGCAGTCTTAAGGCAAGGAAGAGTGCTGGTGTGGTGGAGCTTATAGCGGCAGTAGAGAGTTCCAAGGCAGAGAAGAGTGCTTGTGGTCACTCATAGACCAGAGCACAGGCCAGGAAAAGAGTAAACACCTCACCCTTGATCATACCACTTTGGAAGAACTGAAAACTTATAGGTCCCTAGAAGTATCTCTGAAAACAGCTGCACAAAACCCCCAAGTTTGGGACAGTACATTCTCCACACTAAAAGCAGACCCTTACCTTAACAAAGAGTTTAAAACTCAAGAACTTGACTGGGATCATGAGCAAACTTCACAAAAACAGTCAGACCATAGAATCTTTCTTTGGTGACAAAGAAGATCAAAACATACAACCAGAAGAAGACAACAAAGTCAAAGCTCCTACATCCAAAGCCTCCAAGAAAAATATGAATCAGTGCCAGGCCATGGGAGAGTTCCAAAAGGATTTTGAGAGGTGGGTAAGAAAGTAGAGGAAAAACTGGGGAGAGAAATGGGAGTGATGCAAGAATATCATGAAAAACAAGTCAACAGTTTGTTAAAGAAGTACCAAAAAAATACCGAAGAAAATAACACCTTAAAAAATAGCCTAACCCAAATGGCAAAAGAGGTCCAAAAAGCCAATGAGGAGAAGAATGTCTTAAGAAGCAGAAATGGCCAAATGGAAAAGGAAGTACAAAAGCTCATTGAAGAAAATACTTCCTTAAAATTTAGAATGGAGCAATTGGAAGCTAGTGACTTTATGAGAAATCAAGACACTGTAAAACAAAACCAAAAGAATGAAAAAATAGAAGAAAATGTGAAATATCTCATTAGAAAAACAACTGACCTGAAAAATGGATCCAAGAGAAAAAAATTATTGGACTATCTGAAAGCCATGATAAAAAAAAAGAGTCTAGACATCATCTTTCAAGAAATTATTAAGGAAAACTGCCCTGATATTCCAGAACCAGAGGGTAAAATAGAAGTTGAAAGAATCCACCGATTATTTCCTGAAAGAGATCTCCAAAGGAAAACTCCTAGGAATATTGTAGCCAAATTCCAGAGCTCCCAGGTTAAGGAGAAAATATTGCAAGCAGGTAAAAAGAAACAATTCAAGTATTGTGGAAACACAATCAGGATAACACAGGATTTAGCAGCTTCTACATTAGGGGACTAGAAGGCTTGGAATAAGATATTCTAGAAGGCAAAGGAGATAGGATTACAAACAAGAATCACCTACCCAACAAAACTGAGTATAATCCTTCAGCAAAAAAAAATTGACATTCAGTGAAATAGAGGACTTTCAAGCATTCTTGATGAAAAGACCAGAGCTGAATAGAAAATTTGATTTTAAAATACAAGACTCAAGAGAAGCATGAAAAAGTAAACAGGAAATAGAAATCATAAAGGGACTTATTAAGGTTGAACTATTCCCACATGGAAAGATGATATTTGTAACTCATGAGACTTTTGTCAGTATTAGGGTAGTTGGAGGGGAAAATTATATGTATAGATAGATTGATAGAGGATATAGGGTGAGTTGAAGATGAAGGGGTGATATCTGGAGAATAAAATTAAGGGGTGAGAGAAGATTACATTGGCAGAAGGACAAAGGGAGAGGTAGAATGGGGTAAATCATCTCATATAAAACAGACAAGAAAAGGCTTTTACAGTGGAGGGGAAGTGGGGGAAGGTGAGAGGGAATGAGTGAATCTTACACTCATTGGATTGGCTTAAGGAGGGAATAACATACACACTCAATTGGGTATGGAAAGCTAGCTTACCCTACAGGAAAATGGGGGCAAGGGGATAAAAGAGTGTGGGGTGATAGATGGGAGGGCAGATTGGGAGAGGGGTTAATCCAAAGCAAACACTTCTGAGGGAGGACAGTGTCAAAAGAGAGAATAGAGTAAACAGGGGGCAGGATAGGACAAAGGGAAATATAGTCAGTTTTCCACAGCATGACTATTATGGAAGTGTTTTGCATGACTATAAGAAGTATAATTTGTATCAAATTGCTTGTCTTCTCAATGAATGTGGGTGGAGAGGGAGGAAGGGAGAAAATTTGGAACTCAAAGTTTTAAAAACACATGTTAAAAAATTGTTTTCACATGCAACTGGGAAATAAGATATACAGACAATGGGGTATTGAAATCTATCCTGCCCTACAGGAAAATAGAAGAGGAAGGGGATAAGAGAAGGGGGGGAGATAGAAGGGAAGGCAGATTAGGGGAAAGAGTATTTGGAATGTATGTTGTCTTGGGGTTGGGGGAAGGATGAGATGGGGAGAAAATTTGGAACTCAAAATCTTGTCAAAGTGAATGTTGAAAACTAAAAATAAATAAATTAACAACATGGAAAAAAAAGTAAAAAAAAAATTTTTCACAGTTACTATTGCTAACTGTATTTCCCTCCATCCTATTTCACATATTTATTCTATTTCTCTCTCTTTTGAACCTATCCCTCCTCAAAAGGGTTTTGCTTCTGACTACCCCCTCCCCTAATCTTCTTTTCCTTCTATCACCCCTACCTTCTCTTATTCCCTTCCTCTCCTACTTTTTTGTAATGTAAGATAGATTTTTATAGCCAATTCTGGAAAGAC
>NW_020947375.1:0-4303 GCF_900497805.2 Vombatus ursinus
TAGAAAAAAACATCAAACCCAATACAAAAGAAAAGGGAATGGGGGGGGTGGTTAAAAGAGAGAATGACACCTGAGAGGGAATGTCCATAAGCAAAACATGCTCCCTGACAATACATGGGGAGTAAGGTGGGAGAAAAAAAGGGAAAGAACGGGAAAGACATGGGAGGAGGGAGCAGAAGGAATGTAAGGAAATACATTAGATTGCCTTATAGACAATTGGGGAATGGCTGAACCAATTGTTTTATTTGAATATAATGGAATATTATGGTACCTTAAGAAATGCAGAAAAAGATGATTTCAAAGAATCCTGGGTAGTATGAACAGATGGAAAGTAAAGGGAACAGATTCAGGAGAGCAATATATTCAAGGACAACAGTATTGTAAAGAAAAATAATTTTGATAGACTTAAGAAATCTGTTCAATTTAATAACTAACCATGTTTTCAGAAAACTTATCTACCATTCTAATATCTAACTTATGGTGAACAATGGTATCTATCTCCTGAAAAAACGGTGATGGACACAAACATAGAAAGAAAAATACATTAAAAAACAAAACAAAACATGGCCACTGTGTGGATTCATTTTGCTTGACTATGGTTATTTGGCATAAGGTTTTTCCTCTCCTTTAATCTCTGTTAATTGGAGAAGGGTAGAGAGATGATAGAGTGGGAGAAGAGAAGGTTAGCAATAGTGATGCCAAAAGAAAAGTCATCCAAACATTTATTAATGTGCAGAATAAAAAAAGAGATTTCAGAAGGAACCATAAATAGGATATTATTGAAAGTAATATGTAGAATTGTAAAGTGGTAAATATAGATTCATGATTTCATTTACAATTCTGTTTCTATTTTCTTTTTTGTATATAAAAATGCACTTTTGGTGTTTTATGTTCAGAATAAAATAATTAAAAATGATGTTAAAAAGATGCCCTTTTAATAGTCCAAATAAGAAGTGATAAGGGCCTGAATTGAAATGGTGGCCATGTGAGTGAAGTAGCAGACAGATCCAAGTTCTAGAAGGAGAATCAAAGGCTTTGCAAATGATTTGATATGTAAAATGAGGAAGAAGGAGGAGCTAAGAATGACTCTAAAGTTGTGAATATAAATGAATGTAAGGAGAAGGATTAAGAGGATCTCCAACTCTGCAAAACTGTGAAAAATGTGCCCTCTGTCTACTTCCTCCTCCATGAGGTGCACTGTCTGAAGTTTTGAACCATCTTTCCAGAATGCAAGGAGATCATCCTGAAGAAAGAGATAAAGGACCATCAAGAGAATGGGTACAAGTAAGTCCAGTGCAATCTGCATCTACAAAGCTCACAGAAGTACCTACTAGAAGTTCATGTGACTGGGTGCCTGCAGTGCCCCCATCAGATGTGAATTCTGTGAATGGGCTATCCCACTCAACAGCCTGAAGAGCATAGATCAGCTGTGGTGCCCAGACAGTGCCCCCTCTCAACTACAAGAACCTTGTCCTGCCTGCACAACTGGCCAGCCAGGAAGACCACTGCATGGGCAGGCATAAAAAGCCCAGAAAAGCTAAGTTAGTTCTTTGGGTGCAGACCTTTCAGAAGCAAAACTTTCCCAGCATTAGGATGAATGCTACTGGTTCATAAGGTTCATGAGATATACTTTGATGCCTGCCCACTGAAGAGGCCCAAATGGCCTCCTTCAGGCCTATGTGATCCAGAACCAGCTTAGGTATCTACAGGAGAGAGGGTTATTGGTCCAAAGAAGAAAAAAAAGCCATGCATTTAAAATACCACTAAGCTCCTGGGCTGCAAGATCTCAGCCTGCCCAGGTTGAGAAGGAAGAATAGCATGCTATTCTAGAAGGCAGCTCCCATCGCCATGTCCTGTTTCCTCTGCCTGTACTGAAGCAGCATGAGAAGTGCCAACTCTTGGCTTCTCAGAGCAATGGAAGTTTCTGAAGTAGAAGACTCCTGATGAATCTGGAAAATCCCAGACCTGGAGGGAGGAGGTGCTCTAAAGACACCTATTGCTTTCTGTCTGTCTACTTGTCTGCCTTGCTGGGCTGTGCTATGTATTTTCTATTAGACTTCTGTTTTTAAGAGAAAAGCCTTGTACATAAAGGGTGATACCATAAGCAAATTAAGAGAGCATGGAAAAGTTTATCTCTTAGATTTATGAATAAGGGAAGAATTTGTGACCAAAGAAGATATAAAGAGCATTGAAAATTGTAAAATAGATACTTTTCATTATATAAAATTAATTTTGCACAAACAAAACCAATGCAACCAAAATTATAAGGAAAACAAAAAACTAGGGGAGAAATTGAAACAAATATCTCTGATAAAGGCCTCATTTCTCAAAAACATAGAGAACTGAGTCAAATTTATAAAAAATACAAGTCATTCCCCAATTGATAAATGGTCAACGGATATGAACAGGCAGTTTTCAAACAAAGAAATCAAAGCCATCTATAGTCACATGAAAAAAAATACTCTGAATCACTACTGATGAGAGAAATACACATTAAAACAACTCTGAGGTACCACCTCACATCTATCAGACTGGCTAATATGACAAAAAAGGAAAATGTTAAATGTTGGAAGGGATGTGGGAAAACTGGGACACTAATGCATTGTTGGTGGAGTTGTGAACTGATCCAACTATTCTGAAGAGCAATTTGGAACTATGGGCAAAGGGCTATAAAACTGTGCATACCATTTGATCAAGCAGTACCACTATTAGGTCTATACCCCAAAGACATACAAAAAAAGGGGAAAGGATCTATTTATACAAAAATATTTATAGCAGTTCTTTTTGTGGTGGCTAAGAATTGGGAATCAAAGGGATGCCCATCAATTGGGGAATGGCTAAACAAGCTGTTGTATAGAATTGTAATGGAATATTATTGTGCTGTCAGAAATGACAAACAGGATGATACAGCCATACAATGATCCAAGACAATCCCAAAGATCTAATGATAAAGAATACTATCCACTTCCAGAGAAAGAACTGATATTGATTGAATACAGATGGAAGCATGCTTTGTTTTTACTTTCTTTCATTCATTTTCTTCAATCAAGTCATCTTGTACAGAATGACTAATATGGAAATATTTTGCATAATTTCACATGTATAACCTACATTTGATTGATTACCATATCAGGGAAGGGAGAGGGGATGGAAAAAGGGAGGGATAGAATTTGGAACTCAAAACTTTAAATAAAAATTCTAAAAATTAATGAAAATTAATAAAAATAAATAAATGAATGTAAGGATGGTGGTACCCTTGAAAGAAATAGAAAAGTCAGAGTGGGTTTGAGGAATAAGATAATGATTTCAGTTTCTGCATGCTCAGTTTCAGGTGAGTATGGAACATCTAATTAGGAATCTCCCATAAGCAGTTGGTAATGCATTCTGGTAAGTACACATGTATATACATACACACACACACACACACACACACACACACACACACATATATGTAATTCATCTCTAAAGGTGATAATGAAATCCATGAAGCTGATGAGCTCTCAGAGATAGAATAAAGCAGATAAGGGGTTCTGGAACAAAGCATTGGGGTATATTTACAGTTAGAAGAAGGGGCATGGATAATAATCTAGCAAAGGACACCAACAAAGAGGACCAGATAGGCAGGAATCTAAAATTTCAAATGAAATAATGTTAAAAATGAGGGAAAAGGTAAAAAAAATTTTCAGACTTCAGAGTATATTGTAAAGCAATAATCATGAACACCATATTGGATAATAATTGTAAAACAATATGCAAACCTTAAAGCAATGTATAAATGGTAGCTAAGTTCTGCTGCTTGAATGAATTCTGGTCTTATGAAATCCTGTCCATTATCAATGTAGATTTTTGTGATATTTTTTCAATCATTGAATTATAATTATATAACATAATTATAATTTTCCAATTATTGAATTATAATCTAAACACCCAGAATTTATAAACAAATAGAATGAAGCAATTTTAGAATAATCTTTGCTAAAGCACTGCTTCATTGAACATAATTGGTTTGTCATTGTGAATTTACGGTACCTTTTTGATACCTAAAATTTTCTTGGGGTATAAGAAATATGGTGGATTATGGGTGGACACCCAGCTGAATTCTCCAAACATTCCTTTCCAATCAACTTTAAAACAATGCTTCAGATCAAATCAAATTTCAGAGGGACAGAACCAACAAAATGTCAGGGGCAGACATTTTTTTCTACCTAAAGGAAACTTTTAGAAGTAGGAAGGAGGTGGAGGTCTGATGGAAATCTTATATATATATATATATATATATATATATATATATATATATATATAT
>NW_020947376.1:0-4302 GCF_900497805.2 Vombatus ursinus
TAGAAAAAAACATCAAACCCAATACAAAAGAAAAGGGAATGGGGGGGTGGTTAAAAGAGAGAATGACACCTGAGAGGGAATGTCCATAAGCAAAACATGCTCCCTGACAATACATGGGGAGTAAGGTGGGAGAAAAAAAGGGAAAGAACGGGAAAGACATGGGAGGAGGGAGCAGAAGGAATGTAAGGAAATACATTAGATTGCCTTATAGACAATTGGGGAATGGCTGAACCAATTGTTTTATTTGAATATAATGGAATATTATGGTACCTTAAGAAATGCAGAAAAAGATGATTTCAAAGAATCCTGGGTAGTATGAACAGATGGAAAGTAAAGGGAACAGATTCAGGAGAGCAATATATTCAAGGACAACAGTATTGTAAAGAAAAATAATTTTGATAGACTTAAGAAATCTGTTCAATTTAATAACTAACCATGTTTTCAGAAAACTTATCTACCATTCTAATATCTAACTTATGGTGAACAATGGTATCTATCTCCTGAAAAAACGGTGATGGACACAAACATAGAAAGAAAAATACATTAAAAAACAAAACAAAACATGGCCACTGTGTGGATTCATTTTGCTTGACTATGGTTATTTGGCATAAGGTTTTTCCTCTCCTTTAATCTCTGTTAATTGGAGAAGGGTAGAGAGATGATAGAGTGGGAGAAGAGAAGGTTAGCAATAGTGATGCCAAAAGAAAAGTCATCCAAACATTTATTAATGTGCAGAATAAAAAAAGAGATTTCAGAAGGAACCATAAATAGGATATTATTGAAAGTAATATGTAGAATTGTAAAGTGGTAAATATAGATTCATGATTTCATTTACAATTCTGTTTCTATTTTCTTTTTTGTATATAAAAATGCACTTTTGGTGTTTTATGTTCAGAATAAAATAATTAAAAATGATGTTAAAAAGATGCCCTTTTAATAGTCCAAATAAGAAGTGATAAGGGCCTGAATTGAAATGGTGGCCATGTGAGTGAAGTAGCAGACAGATCCAAGTTCTAGAAGGAGAATCAAAGGCTTTGCAAATGATTTGATATGTAAAATGAGGAAGAAGGAGGAGCTAAGAATGACTCTAAAGTTGTGAATATAAATGAATGTAAGGAGAAGGATTAAGAGGATCTCCAACTCTGCAAAACTGTGAAAAATGTGCCCTCTGTCTACTTCCTCCTCCATGAGGTGCACTGTCTGAAGTTTTGAACCATCTTTCCAGAATGCAAGGAGATCATCCTGAAGAAAGAGATAAAGGACCATCAAGAGAATGGGTACAAGTAAGTCCAGTGCAATCTGCATCTACAAAGCTCACAGAAGTACCTACTAGAAGTTCATGTGACTGGGTGCCTGCAGTGCCCCCATCAGATGTGAATTCTGTGAATGGGCTATCCCACTCAACAGCCTGAAGAGCATAGATCAGCTGTGGTGCCCAGACAGTGCCCCCTCTCAACTACAAGAACCTTGTCCTGCCTGCACAACTGGCCAGCCAGGAAGACCACTGCATGGGCAGGCATAAAAAGCCCAGAAAAGCTAAGTTAGTTCTTTGGGTGCAGACCTTTCAGAAGCAAAACTTTCCCAGCATTAGGATGAATGCTACTGGTTCATAAGGTTCATGAGATATACTTTGATGCCTGCCCACTGAAGAGGCCCAAATGGCCTCCTTCAGGCCTATGTGATCCAGAACCAGCTTAGGTATCTACAGGAGAGAGGGTTATTGGTCCAAAGAAGAAAAAAAAGCCATGCATTTAAAATACCACTAAGCTCCTGGGCTGCAAGATCTCAGCCTGCCCAGGTTGAGAAGGAAGAATAGCATGCTATTCTAGAAGGCAGCTCCCATCGCCATGTCCTGTTTCCTCTGCCTGTACTGAAGCAGCATGAGAAGTGCCAACTCTTGGCTTCTCAGAGCAATGGAAGTTTCTGAAGTAGAAGACTCCTGATGAATCTGGAAAATCCCAGACCTGGAGGGAGGAGGTGCTCTAAAGACACCTATTGCTTTCTGTCTGTCTACTTGTCTGCCTTGCTGGGCTGTGCTATGTATTTTCTATTAGACTTCTGTTTTTAAGAGAAAAGCCTTGTACATAAAGGGTGATACCATAAGCAAATTAAGAGAGCATGGAAAAGTTTATCTCTTAGATTTATGAATAAGGGAAGAATTTGTGACCAAAGAAGATATAAAGAGCATTGAAAATTGTAAAATAGATACTTTTCATTATATAAAATTAATTTTGCACAAACAAAACCAATGCAACCAAAATTATAAGGAAAACAAAAAACTAGGGGAGAAATTGAAACAAATATCTCTGATAAAGGCCTCATTTCTCAAAAACATAGAGAACTGAGTCAAATTTATAAAAAATACAAGTCATTCCCCAATTGATAAATGGTCAACGGATATGAACAGGCAGTTTTCAAACAAAGAAATCAAAGCCATCTATAGTCACATGAAAAAAAATACTCTGAATCACTACTGATGAGAGAAATACACATTAAAACAACTCTGAGGTACCACCTCACATCTATCAGACTGGCTAATATGACAAAAAAGGAAAATGTTAAATGTTGGAAGGGATGTGGGAAAACTGGGACACTAATGCATTGTTGGTGGAGTTGTGAACTGATCCAACTATTCTGAAGAGCAATTTGGAACTATGGGCAAAGGGCTATAAAACTGTGCATACCATTTGATCAAGCAGTACCACTATTAGGTCTATACCCCAAAGACATACAAAAAAAGGGGAAAGGATCTATTTATACAAAAATATTTATAGCAGTTCTTTTTGTGGTGGCTAAGAATTGGGAATCAAAGGGATGCCCATCAATTGGGGAATGGCTAAACAAGCTGTTGTATAGAATTGTAATGGAATATTATTGTGCTGTCAGAAATGACAAACAGGATGATACAGCCATACAATGATCCAAGACAATCCCAAAGATCTAATGATAAAGAATACTATCCACTTCCAGAGAAAGAACTGATATTGATTGAATACAGATGGAAGCATGCTTTGTTTTTACTTTCTTTCATTCATTTTCTTCAATCAAGTCATCTTGTACAGAATGACTAATATGGAAATATTTTGCATAATTTCACATGTATAACCTACATTTGATTGATTACCATATCAGGGAAGGGAGAGGGGATGGAAAAAGGGAGGGATAGAATTTGGAACTCAAAACTTTAAATAAAAATTCTAAAAATTAATGAAAATTAATAAAAATAAATAAATGAATGTAAGGATGGTGGTACCCTTGAAAGAAATAGAAAAGTCAGAGTGGGTTTGAGGAATAAGATAATGATTTCAGTTTCTGCATGCTCAGTTTCAGGTGAGTATGGAACATCTAATTAGGAATCTCCCATAAGCAGTTGGTAATGCATTCTGGTAAGTACACATGTATATACATACACACACACACACACACACACACACACACACACACATATATGTAATTCATCTCTAAAGGTGATAATGAAATCCATGAAGCTGATGAGCTCTCAGAGATAGAATAAAGCAGATAAGGGGTTCTGGAACAAAGCATTGGGGTATATTTACAGTTAGAAGAAGGGGCATGGATAATAATCTAGCAAAGGACACCAACAAAGAGGACCAGATAGGCAGGAATCTAAAATTTCAAATGAAATAATGTTAAAAATGAGGGAAAAGGTAAAAAAAATTTTCAGACTTCAGAGTATATTGTAAAGCAATAATCATGAACACCATATTGGATAATAATTGTAAAACAATATGCAAACCTTAAAGCAATGTATAAATGGTAGCTAAGTTCTGCTGCTTGAATGAATTCTGGTCTTATGAAATCCTGTCCATTATCAATGTAGATTTTTGTGATATTTTTTCAATCATTGAATTATAATTATATAACATAATTATAATTTTCCAATTATTGAATTATAATCTAAACACCCAGAATTTATAAACAAATAGAATGAAGCAATTTTAGAATAATCTTTGCTAAAGCACTGCTTCATTGAACATAATTGGTTTGTCATTGTGAATTTACGGTACCTTTTTGATACCTAAAATTTTCTTGGGGTATAAGAAATATGGTGGATTATGGGTGGACACCCAGCTGAATTCTCCAAACATTCCTTTCCAATCAACTTTAAAACAATGCTTCAGATCAAATCAAATTTCAGAGGGACAGAACCAACAAAATGTCAGGGGCAGACATTTTTTTCTACCTAAAGGAAACTTTTAGAAGTAGGAAGGAGGTGGAGGTCTGATGGAAATCTTATATATATATATATATATATATATATATATATATATATATATATAT
>NW_020947377.1:0-10259 GCF_900497805.2 Vombatus ursinus
AATATTGACAATTTGGAAATGTAAGTTTAGTACTTTTTTTTTTTTTTTAAGAGGCAATGGGGATTAAATGACTTGCCCAGGATCACACAGTTAGCTAGTGTGTGTCTGAGGCCTAATATGAACTCAGGTCCTCCTAACTCCAGGGCCAGTGCTCTATCTACTGTGCCACCTGGTTGCCCCCAAAGTTTAGTACTTCTTAAAGAGATTTACGTGTATAAAAATTATTTTCTTCCAGTTTTATTACCAAAATCTATATTCAGGTCCCAAAAATAATTTAATGTACCACTTAAGACACTTTTATTTAAGAAGTATCCTTCTCTTTACTGTAGATCCTTACTTTATTAATAATGGCACCTTTAAAGTAAAGTGAGTTCTGACTGGCCCTTGGTGTTTTTTTTTCCCCTATCTTCTACCTTTTAGCCTATTGTCAAAAATATTTAATTAAAATGTTCCACAATGAAGTTTCTCTTACAACATTTTCTAAAAATAATTATCTCAAAAATATTTTAAACTTATGAATTATCATTTCCATGTGAGGCAAATAAAATTACATATTTTAGTTTCAGTCATTGAATACTAGAGAAAAACTCAACAGTGAGAATCTTCGTATTTCCTTTAGAAGACTTTATTGGTTTATTTGAAGTTTTGTACTACAATTTCAAAAAGTAAACTGAAAATTTTTATCAGTCACTACTAACTGTTAACCAGTTACCAAAACCCCTTTGTCCCAACATTCTTCTTACCGAGGTAGGTGGCTCAGTGGATAGAATTCGAGGCCTGGAGTCAGGAATACTCATCTTCATGAATTCAAATCTAGCTTCAGACACTTACTAGCTGTGTGACCCTGGTCAAGTCACTCTTTGCCTCAGTTTCCTCATCTGTAAAATAAGCTAGAAAAGGAAATGGCAAACCATTCCAATATCTTTGCCAAGAAAACCCCAAAAGGGTCACAAAAAAATTGGACACAGCCGAACAACAAAATATAAAATGAAATGGAGCATTTATTTCCATCCCCAAAAGATCTAAACAATACTGAACACACAGGCAGCACCTGATAAAACTCACTGAGCTTGACCTGAGATGACTAAATATTCAATTTCAAATATGTTTTAAAATTAAACATCAACACAGCCAACTATTTACATTTAAATTCTTTAATGCATAAAATACAATTTTTCAGTAACATGCTTTACACCCTCATGAAGATTCTTTGGTTTGTCTAATTATTTTAATTCACTTTTCCACTTAGTTATTGTGTGCTCCATTCTCCTAGGTGGTTTTTTGTTTTATGTTAATTGTCCTCATGAATCTAATATTTTGAGAATTCACACAAAAGAGATGGAAAACAATCCCAACTATCCTAACCTGCTCCTTACTGAGAATTTTCTTGCTTCAGTACTCCCAAATAGATTATGTCTTATGAGGATACAAATTACTGCTCTAAGGTAAGATGAAAGTTTGTTATATTTGTATTTTTGCCATTCCTTTCCTGTTAAAAATACTCTAGCTGGACCACAAAACTATATAAACAAGAAAAGTATTGCCAAAGGTTTATTTTCTACTGATTTGTTTGAGATCCAGAAGTGTTGCCTTCAATTTAATCAAGAATTTAGATGGTAATTACATCTACTGTTTCTCAAGTTCTACAGTTCAAACCAGCATATCCAAGATTTTATTGGATATATTCTAGAACAGTAGTTTCCAACCTATAAACTAACAGGATTATTGCAAGAGGACTAGGAATCCATAAAGAAACATACCTTCTGTAGACTAGATAAAGTCTCATACATATGAGTTAGTTTTTTTGTAATAGTATATTGATATTGTTAAGATTTATAAAAGTTCATCGGAAAGTATTACTGAATTCAAAACTTGTCATATCTGTCAATTATCAGGTGGGAGGGTCCATGGAAGTTTGATAACAAAAAAAGGGGTGCTCATACTCAAAAGGTTAGAAACCAGCATTCTAAATGTTTGTATTGCAAGTCAACTTTATAGATAAATAGGGATTAGATAATAAATGTAATATATATGCTAGTCCCCTTTCTAAAGGAAAGGATGTTATGTTATTAAAAATGTAAGATGGCTAATTAAAGTTACCATTCTTTAACTGGGTTTTTAAAAATATCATTATTACTAAGGGGAAAAATAGAATATGTTATAAACTAAAATTATGGACACAGTTAAAATAAGCAAAGGAATAAAGATGTTTAATATTTCAAAACTTGGAATAAGCTAGCTAGGCATAGTACAAAAATAACATGCCTCTCTACCTTCTAGAAATTTAAATGTACACAGTATATCTCAACATACAAAAACAAATTTTTTTCTGGTTATTAGCTGGGGGGTGTGTGTGACAAAAACAGGGTACACTTAAAAGTCTATAGAAAGGAAATTTCCAAAGCGTCAGAGAGAAGACCCATCCTGCCAATTTATTCTCAAAAGGCTTCTTACAGGCATATAAATTGTGCTTTTATCCAGAGTCAGCATTACAAAAACCTTAACAAGGAGATAAGACTTATGACAACTGAAAAAGGCACAGTAATTAGTCTCATCAACTGATTTTTTCCATTGCTACAGAGTAGCTTTTTCTGTACCCAAAGTAAGTACTCTACTCTCATCTCTGATAAACTTGCTACAGTTGTGTACCTCTGGAGAAAATAAAAGTCTTTGCTGTCAATGAGTACATACATATATATTATGGACAGGATAGTCCCGAGGAGCCAAACACAAATAGCTAGAATACAATAATTATAATATTAGTACTTAATACACATTAGGGTAGCCTGAGATATTTAAAGAATGAAGGCTACTCTCCAGTTGTAGAAATCTGGTAATAAACTCTCCAGCTGTAGACATCTTGTAATAAAGTGATAACTTAAACTAGACCTTGAAAAATGTCAGTCACTAAGCTAGAAACTTTGGGGGGGGAAGAAGCATAGAAAGATTCCTTCTAGGCAAAGGAACCTACAAGGAACAGAATGCAGCTACTCTAGTCTGGATGGAGTATTGTAAAGGTAAATGAGCCAGCTTATAAAGATTATTGTATGGTAGGCTAAAGGGAAAGAAGCCATTCTAAGTTTTCTGTTTGGAGGAGAAACATGGTCAGACTCCTACATTTGGGAGTTAAGATTACTAAAGAAGTTGCTCTAAAAAGGAGTAACCATTAAAATGGTTTGAAAAAATATCAGTACTAAAACAATTCCAAAGGACTCAGGATGAAAAATGTTATCCACCTCCAGAGAAAAGAACTGATGGAGTCTGAATGCAGATTGAAGAATACTATTTTTTACTTTATTTTTTTTCAGTCTGTGTTTTCTTTCACAACATGAATAATACGGAAGTATGTTGTGCATGATTGCACCTGTATAACCTATATCAAATTGCTTACTGTCTCAGGGAAGGAGGAGGGGAGGGAAGGAGAGAGAATTTGGAACACAAAACTTTAACATGTTAAAAATTGTTTTACATGCAACTGGGAAAAAAAATTTTTAAAAAAAATCAGTGAAACAAATTAGGCACACAAGATACAGAAATAAATATACACAGCATAGTGTTTGAAGAACCCAAAGACCCATGGTAATAGAGGAACGACTCACTACTTGACAAAAAACTACTGGGAAAACAGTAAGACAGTAGTCTTGCAGAAAATAGGCTCAGGGGGCAGCTAGGTGGCACAGTGGATAGAGCACCAGTCCTGGAATCAGGAAGACCTGAATTCAAATCCAACCCTCAGATCCATAACACTCACTAGCTGTGTGACTCTGGGCAAGTCACTTAACCCCAATTGCCTCACACACGCACACAAAAAAAATAGGTTTAGACCAACAACTCGCACTATAATACCAAGATAAGCTCCAAATGAATACATGACATATAAAGTGACATCATAAATTAAAAGATCAAAGAAATTACTTTGGAGATTTATAAATAAGAAAAGAGGTTATGGCTAAACGGTTAAGATCACACAAGCAGATGGACAATTTTGACTTTATAAAATAGAAAGGGTTTACAAACTAATGCAGTTTTCAAAGGAAGAAATCTAAGTTGTCAACAATCATGAAAAAAAATATTCTAAATCACTAACAAGTATAGAAATGCAAATTAAAAGAACTTTGAAATTCCACCTCATACCTATCCAACTGGCAAAGATGACAAGGAAAATGACAAATGCTGGAGATGCAGTGGGAAAATATGACTGTTGGTGGAGCTGCCAATTAGAAAACAATTTGGAATTATAACTAGGAAGTTATCAAACTGTGCATATACTATGCCTTTGATCCAGCTGTAACACTGCTAGGTCTTTACTCCCAAAGAAATCAAAGGAGGAAAAGGGCCTATCGCAACTAAAAATTATAAACTAAAAGGCTGTCCTATTGAGGAATGGCTTAACAAATGGTGGTAGATGAATGTAATGGCACATTAATGTGCCAGAAGAAATTAGGAAATGGACAATTTCAGAGGGAACTGAAAAAACCCTGATAAACTGACACAGCAAATTGAGCAGAACTAGAACAATTTATAAAATGTTATCATCATAAAGAAAAAAGAACTCTGGAAGACTTTCAAACTCTGATCAACACAATGACAAACTACAAATCCAAAAACAATGAAGATCAAACATTTTTTAGAAGTTTAGCAGTAAAGGGGAAATATCATAACCTTCAGGATCAAAAGGAATAGTTTTTTCTTTGAAGGAAATGGAAAACCTGAGCAAATATATAGGTTCAGCATTATACACAGTAACAGCCATGTTGTGCAATGACTTAACTTTGATAACTTTGACTTTGATAGAATTAGCTCTTCTCAGCAATGCAAGGATCTAACTCCAAAAGTCTCATGATGGAAAATGCTATCCACACCCAGAGAAAGAACTATGGAGTTTGAATGCTGATCGAAGCATAATACTATTTGCTCTTTTTTTTTCCTTCTGTTTTTGTTTCTTGTGGTCCCTCCTATTTGTTCTAATTCTTCTTCACATGACTAATGTGAAAATATGTTTAATAGGAATGTATATGTATAGCTTATATCAGATTGCAAGCCCTCTTAGGGAGGGAGGCGGGGAAGAAAATTTAAAACTCAAAAGCTTATGGAAGTGATTGTTAAAAACTAAAAATAAATTAATTAAAAAAGAAAAAAAATAAGTTCAAAGAACTTGGAGCCATGAAGAGGTCACTTAGTGGAACGTGATTTCCCTGCTTGTTAGTGTTCACCCTTTAAAAAAAAAAACCCTACTTACTCACATATAACCTATATTTACTTATGTGTGAACTTTTATTTCCTCAGCACAATTTAGGACCTAAATGAACAATTGTATTACTTTCCTCACCAACAAGAGTCAGCTAGTGAGATTAACTCCAGGCTTGCTGTTTGGTAAAAAGTGAGTGGCAACAGGGCAAAGGAGTCAAGAGTAGATAGAATAGGATACAGCTGAAATAGCAAACCATAGTATAAAGACTGGTAAAGGGTTAGGATAAAATCTAGATGATACATAAACAGTTTCATAAATAACCCTTTGTTCTTTATATACTGAAATGTTCAAATCTATTGATGTTTAAATTCATAAGAAAATATTTTTAAAAACTGACCCAAAAGAAATGCAAATCAAAACAACTTTGAGGTACCACATCACACTTATCAGGTTGGCTAACATGACAAAACAAGAAAATGATAAATGTTGGAGAAGATGTGGGAAAATTGGAACATTAATACACTGTTGATGGAATTGTGAACTGATCCAACCATTCTGGAGAGTAATTTGGAACTATGCCCAAAGGGCTATAAAAATATGCATACCATTTGATCCAGCAATAGCACATCTAGGGCTGTATCCCAAAGAGATCATAAAAATGGGAAAAGGACCCACATGTACAAAAACATTTATAGCAGGTCTTTCTGTGGTGGCAAAGAATTAGAAATTGAGGGGATGCCTATCAACTGAGGAATGGCTGAACAAGTTGTAGTATATTAAAGTAATGGAATACTATTGATGAGCAAGCAGACTTCAGAAAAACCTGGAAAGACTTGTATGGACTGATGCTGAGTGAAATGAGCAGAACTAGGAGAACATTGTACACAGTAACAGCCATGTTGTGTGATGACTAACTTTGATAGAGTTACCTCTTCTCAGCAATGCAAGGATGTAAGACATCTCCAAAGGTCTCGTGATGAAAAATGCTATCCACATCCAGAGAAAGAACTATGAAGTTTGAATGCAGATCAGGCATACTATTTGATCTTTTTTTTTTTTTCTATTTTTTTTTCTTTCTTGTGGTTCCTCCTATTGGTTCTAATTCTTCTTTACAACATGACTAATGTGAAAATATGTTTAATAGGAATGTATATGTAGAGACTATCAGATTGCATGCCATCTTGGGGAGGGGGAAAAAATTTAAAACTCAAAAGCTTATGGAAGTGAATGATGAAAACTAAAAATAAATTAATATTTTTTTAATTGGCCCAAGATACATAAAAAGAAGAGAGGCCAGAACATCCCATTGCTAAAAAATGATCTGGAAAGTGACAGTGCCAACTGGCCAGAAAGAGTATGGAGCCAGCCTTTTGAGGGCAATCACGCTGCTAAGAAAAAGCCAAGCAGGAAGCTACAGAACTGAAGACAAGGTTGAAGTGTCCAGCATATCAAGGCAACCACAGAGTGCAGATGAATTCCAAGGAAACACTGCTTTCACCAAAATCCATAAGAGTATTAATGAAGTACTAGACTGTGAGTTTATAGGAATGGTGGTTAATCTCAACACTAGGACATCTCACCAAAAAGGAACTATTTTAATTGCCTTCTCAGTGTTTTTTTCTTTCATTCATGTCAATGGGGAATGGGGGCAGAGATAGAAGAACAGATTATAATTAGCAGAATTTGAGAGTTCTAGAGTACAAAAGATGAATAGATATAGATGATGAGATAAAGACTATGTCCACTGGACTGATCTGAGGGTAGTATCATGAACTTCAAACATAGGCAGCAGCAGTATTTCTGTGCAGGTGCCTGAGCCAGGAAATACTTCATGTTCTGATCTCCTAGACAGGCTGAACTCACACTTTGTTGAAAATGAAGATAACAGATAAGACAACCCAATACTCAAATTCTGAATATCCAGGAACACATGCTTTCCTAATACCTCTGACAGGATGTGACTCTGAATCTTCAAAAATGAGTCATCATCAGAGCAAGCCCTATACAGTAGCCAACTTCCTCAAGACATAAAGACTGAAATCCCAACAGCATAACTGTGACTAAATTCATACTCAACATCCACCTTGTAGCCTCATCTCTGGGTGGTAGGGAATGAAGTGTAGGTAAAAGAGTCACAAATATTGTAGCACTCACATCCTAATCTGCCATCATCTTAATCTCAAGGCCCCTTTATTACTCTTGGCATCCTGAGGCTAAGAATATCTGATATATGCAAATCCCCTCAGGACAAGATAGATTCAATAGAGCAGGGGCAGACTAAGCTGAAATAGTCAAATCCCTGCCTTCTACTTTATTGTAGGTATTGCACAGATCCATTATAAATGTCACCTACATTGTTAAAATGTTTGAAAAGCACATTCTGTTTGACTGCATGTGATGAGGTATGGTATAATGGAAAGAAATTACATATCAGAAGATCTAAATCTTGGATCACTTTTTATTTACTTACCTGTATCATCTAAGAAAACGTACTTCATCTATCTAAGCTTCAATTATTTACTTCATCTATAAAACAAGCATCAGACTAAATAATCTCTAAAAGTCTCAGTAGCTCTGAACTCTCTAGCATCATTAAGAAAAAAACTGTCTTAAAGGATACTATTCTAGGAGAGAGAAATAAGAAAAAATATTGGAAGTTATCAGCAAGAGTTCAGTGCAAATAGTTAATGTAGTAGACTGGTTAGGTTTGTTATAATGCTGGGAAGGACTCTGAGTCCACATCATGTGAGAATTGGATAAAGAGACTGGTTATTTAGCCTAGAGATCTGAAGGGCTGCTATGTGGAGGAAAGGTATGATTTGTTGTTGACCTGGCCCTAGAAAGCAGAAGCAGGTACGAGTGGAAGAAGTTGCAAAGATGCAATTTTAGACTTAATGTGAAGAAAAACTTCCTAACAATTAGAGCTGTCCAAAAGTAGAATGAACTGCCATGAGAAGAGGCAGAATTCATTATTGAAGTCTTTCAAGCAGAAGTTAGAGTATTTGTCAGACATGTTATAGTAAGGATTCCTTTCACTGATGAGTTGGACTAGCTGGCCATTGAGGTCCCTTCCTCAATTTTGTGTCCAATGCTGCAGAGAGGTTGAGAAGGATGAGAACTAAGAAATCACTGTAAACGATGCAGGAAGGCTGTCAGTTGAATGATGAGGTCAGAAGAATCTCATCTGACCCCTCAGCCCCCATTACTTCCTTCCTGGACTACTGCAGTAGCCTTCTAATTCGTTCTGCTCTCGATTCATCAAGTGACTTGAGTGCCTTGTGCATGTGGCATTGCAGTATATTTTAAGAGCATTAAAAAAAAAAAGGAGCCCTGCTCTCACAAAGCTTACTACCCAATTTGGTTGTCAAGCCATCAATATAATAACAACAGTGCAAGACAATGCATGATTAGATGGCAGAACATATACATACAATGAGTTTCACAGATTTCACAGACTTTAAGCTGAGTAGGAAGCAGTGAGTGAGAACCCCCCCCCAAAAATACTTCATTATAAATAAAAATGGTAAAGATGAATACTAGAGCTGAATACCAAAGGAAAATTTCCATTCAATGTAATACAACTCTGTAGAATCTTACCATTAAGATGACATTTCATGAAAACTGGATAGATTACCAAAAGAAATCAGTCACATGAGTTTGAATTAACTCCCCTCACATTACCACTAGGCTAAACTAGGTGACCTGCTCCTCCCATAATCAAATTTTAGTGCATAATTGATGGAAGGATATAAAAAATTTCATTTTCTTTTTCTTTGTTGCCAAATTAAGTATAGGTCACCAGAAAGCCTATTAAACTCTGCATCTTAGTTTCCTTATCTGTAAAATGGGGTAAACAACAGCCCCTATTTCACAGGGTTGTTGTGAAGATTAAATGAAAATATATACAAATGTATAAAATGAAAATGTATATAAATGTATACACTCAGCAGTTTTTGAAACATTAAAGGTCAGCTATTGCTAATAAGAATCAGCAAATTGCTACCCTGATCATATGAAAACAAACACAAATTTTGGGGAGGACCTCTGTTCTATAATTTCTTTAGAAAAGACACCTACCTAATTCCCAATTTTATCTATAAATACTCAAAAACTGAGGTGTAAAATGCTATTTCCTATTACCATAGAGGTCATTTTGGGGATTAGTTTGAATTTACATACTGGACCTAAACATGAACAAATTCTTTCAGAATAATTTCCCAGGTCAATGGGAATGGATTCTAGTCCTGTATCTGACAACCACAGGCAATCCACAAGTTCTCTCAAGCCTCAGTTTCTTCATCTATAGGAAGCTAAACTGTAACTATTTTCCTTTCAAATTCTAAAATTCTAATCTGACATCCTTGAAGATTAGTGGATATAAAAATCTATAGTTAGTTTTTGCATTAATATTCTACCCTAAACATCAATAAACTGGAAAAATACAGAATAAACCAGTAATTTTCGAACAGTAAGGGATATTTATCAAACAGAAAAGGGATACCTATTAGCTTTACGGGGAAGAAAATATGGTCATAGTGTCTGCTTCGTGCCTGTAAATAGAACTATTTTCCATTAATTTAATGACTCAAAGTCACTGCATTTTCAGAAATGGTCTAGGGGTGGGGAACCTGTGGCCTTCTAGGTCCTTGGGTGTGGCCTTTGAATTTTACAGAACAAATCCTTTTATTAAGTGGATTTGTTCTGTGAAGTTTGGATTCAGTCAAACAGCTACACTTAAGGACCTAGAGGGCCTGTCTTCAAATTAAATATCTACTGGATTAAATGCTGTTTGTTACAAATGAAAGTTATGGGCTGATTCTAACCAAAAAAACCCACGAGACTTTATTTTTTTTAATTGGTAAAATGGTAACTTCTGTTTAACAAAGCAACCACAGACCTACCTAAATTAATGAACATAGAAATAAAATTAAACAATTTAGTACATATAAAATGCTTTGTGACCCCACTCACTCTTACCATTTCCACATGCTTTTCATATCAGTAAGTTACAGGAAGTTCAAGGATCAATCTGAAAATGCTTGCTTAAGTTACAACAAAAAAAAGATAC
>NW_020947378.1:0-10260 GCF_900497805.2 Vombatus ursinus
AATATTGACAATTTGGAAATGTAAGTTTAGTACTTTTTTTTTTTTTTAAGAGGCAATGGGGATTAAATGACTTGCCCAGGATCACACAGTTAGCTAGTGTGTGTCTGAGGCCTAATATGAACTCAGGTCCTCCTAACTCCAGGGCCAGTGCTCTATCTACTGTGCCACCTGGTTGCCCCCAAAGTTTAGTACTTCTTAAAGAGATTTACGTGTATAAAAATTATTTTCTTCCAGTTTTATTACCAAAATCTATATTCAGGTCCCAAAAATAATTTAATGTACCACTTAAGACACTTTTATTTAAGAAGTATCCTTCTCTTTACTGTAGATCCTTACTTTATTAATAATGGCACCTTTAAAGTAAAGTGAGTTCTGACTGGCCCTTGGTGTTTTTTTTTCCCCTATCTTCTACCTTTTAGCCTATTGTCAAAAATATTTAATTAAAATGTTCCACAATGAAGTTTCTCTTACAACATTTTCTAAAAATAATTATCTCAAAAATATTTTAAACTTATGAATTATCATTTCCATGTGAGGCAAATAAAATTACATATTTTAGTTTCAGTCATTGAATACTAGAGAAAAACTCAACAGTGAGAATCTTCGTATTTCCTTTAGAAGACTTTATTGGTTTATTTGAAGTTTTGTACTACAATTTCAAAAAGTAAACTGAAAATTTTTATCAGTCACTACTAACTGTTAACCAGTTACCAAAACCCCTTTGTCCCAACATTCTTCTTACCGAGGTAGGTGGCTCAGTGGATAGAATTCGAGGCCTGGAGTCAGGAATACTCATCTTCATGAATTCAAATCTAGCTTCAGACACTTACTAGCTGTGTGACCCTGGTCAAGTCACTCTTTGCCTCAGTTTCCTCATCTGTAAAATAAGCTAGAAAAGGAAATGGCAAACCATTCCAATATCTTTGCCAAGAAAACCCCAAAAGGGTCACAAAAAAATTGGACACAGCCGAACAACAAAATATAAAATGAAATGGAGCATTTATTTCCATCCCCAAAAGATCTAAACAATACTGAACACACAGGCAGCACCTGATAAAACTCACTGAGCTTGACCTGAGATGACTAAATATTCAATTTCAAATATGTTTTAAAATTAAACATCAACACAGCCAACTATTTACATTTAAATTCTTTAATGCATAAAATACAATTTTTCAGTAACATGCTTTACACCCTCATGAAGATTCTTTGGTTTGTCTAATTATTTTAATTCACTTTTCCACTTAGTTATTGTGTGCTCCATTCTCCTAGGTGGTTTTTTGTTTTATGTTAATTGTCCTCATGAATCTAATATTTTGAGAATTCACACAAAAGAGATGGAAAACAATCCCAACTATCCTAACCTGCTCCTTACTGAGAATTTTCTTGCTTCAGTACTCCCAAATAGATTATGTCTTATGAGGATACAAATTACTGCTCTAAGGTAAGATGAAAGTTTGTTATATTTGTATTTTTGCCATTCCTTTCCTGTTAAAAATACTCTAGCTGGACCACAAAACTATATAAACAAGAAAAGTATTGCCAAAGGTTTATTTTCTACTGATTTGTTTGAGATCCAGAAGTGTTGCCTTCAATTTAATCAAGAATTTAGATGGTAATTACATCTACTGTTTCTCAAGTTCTACAGTTCAAACCAGCATATCCAAGATTTTATTGGATATATTCTAGAACAGTAGTTTCCAACCTATAAACTAACAGGATTATTGCAAGAGGACTAGGAATCCATAAAGAAACATACCTTCTGTAGACTAGATAAAGTCTCATACATATGAGTTAGTTTTTTTGTAATAGTATATTGATATTGTTAAGATTTATAAAAGTTCATCGGAAAGTATTACTGAATTCAAAACTTGTCATATCTGTCAATTATCAGGTGGGAGGGTCCATGGAAGTTTGATAACAAAAAAAGGGGTGCTCATACTCAAAAGGTTAGAAACCAGCATTCTAAATGTTTGTATTGCAAGTCAACTTTATAGATAAATAGGGATTAGATAATAAATGTAATATATATGCTAGTCCCCTTTCTAAAGGAAAGGATGTTATGTTATTAAAAATGTAAGATGGCTAATTAAAGTTACCATTCTTTAACTGGGTTTTTAAAAATATCATTATTACTAAGGGGAAAAATAGAATATGTTATAAACTAAAATTATGGACACAGTTAAAATAAGCAAAGGAATAAAGATGTTTAATATTTCAAAACTTGGAATAAGCTAGCTAGGCATAGTACAAAAATAACATGCCTCTCTACCTTCTAGAAATTTAAATGTACACAGTATATCTCAACATACAAAAACAAATTTTTTTCTGGTTATTAGCTGGGGGGTGTGTGTGACAAAAACAGGGTACACTTAAAAGTCTATAGAAAGGAAATTTCCAAAGCGTCAGAGAGAAGACCCATCCTGCCAATTTATTCTCAAAAGGCTTCTTACAGGCATATAAATTGTGCTTTTATCCAGAGTCAGCATTACAAAAACCTTAACAAGGAGATAAGACTTATGACAACTGAAAAAGGCACAGTAATTAGTCTCATCAACTGATTTTTTCCATTGCTACAGAGTAGCTTTTTCTGTACCCAAAGTAAGTACTCTACTCTCATCTCTGATAAACTTGCTACAGTTGTGTACCTCTGGAGAAAATAAAAGTCTTTGCTGTCAATGAGTACATACATATATATTATGGACAGGATAGTCCCGAGGAGCCAAACACAAATAGCTAGAATACAATAATTATAATATTAGTACTTAATACACATTAGGGTAGCCTGAGATATTTAAAGAATGAAGGCTACTCTCCAGTTGTAGAAATCTGGTAATAAACTCTCCAGCTGTAGACATCTTGTAATAAAGTGATAACTTAAACTAGACCTTGAAAAATGTCAGTCACTAAGCTAGAAACTTTGGGGGGGGAAGAAGCATAGAAAGATTCCTTCTAGGCAAAGGAACCTACAAGGAACAGAATGCAGCTACTCTAGTCTGGATGGAGTATTGTAAAGGTAAATGAGCCAGCTTATAAAGATTATTGTATGGTAGGCTAAAGGGAAAGAAGCCATTCTAAGTTTTCTGTTTGGAGGAGAAACATGGTCAGACTCCTACATTTGGGAGTTAAGATTACTAAAGAAGTTGCTCTAAAAAGGAGTAACCATTAAAATGGTTTGAAAAAATATCAGTACTAAAACAATTCCAAAGGACTCAGGATGAAAAATGTTATCCACCTCCAGAGAAAAGAACTGATGGAGTCTGAATGCAGATTGAAGAATACTATTTTTTACTTTATTTTTTTTCAGTCTGTGTTTTCTTTCACAACATGAATAATACGGAAGTATGTTGTGCATGATTGCACCTGTATAACCTATATCAAATTGCTTACTGTCTCAGGGAAGGAGGAGGGGAGGGAAGGAGAGAGAATTTGGAACACAAAACTTTAACATGTTAAAAATTGTTTTACATGCAACTGGGAAAAAAAATTTTTAAAAAAAATCAGTGAAACAAATTAGGCACACAAGATACAGAAATAAATATACACAGCATAGTGTTTGAAGAACCCAAAGACCCATGGTAATAGAGGAACGACTCACTACTTGACAAAAAACTACTGGGAAAACAGTAAGACAGTAGTCTTGCAGAAAATAGGCTCAGGGGGCAGCTAGGTGGCACAGTGGATAGAGCACCAGTCCTGGAATCAGGAAGACCTGAATTCAAATCCAACCCTCAGATCCATAACACTCACTAGCTGTGTGACTCTGGGCAAGTCACTTAACCCCAATTGCCTCACACACGCACACAAAAAAAATAGGTTTAGACCAACAACTCGCACTATAATACCAAGATAAGCTCCAAATGAATACATGACATATAAAGTGACATCATAAATTAAAAGATCAAAGAAATTACTTTGGAGATTTATAAATAAGAAAAGAGGTTATGGCTAAACGGTTAAGATCACACAAGCAGATGGACAATTTTGACTTTATAAAATAGAAAGGGTTTACAAACTAATGCAGTTTTCAAAGGAAGAAATCTAAGTTGTCAACAATCATGAAAAAAAATATTCTAAATCACTAACAAGTATAGAAATGCAAATTAAAAGAACTTTGAAATTCCACCTCATACCTATCCAACTGGCAAAGATGACAAGGAAAATGACAAATGCTGGAGATGCAGTGGGAAAATATGACTGTTGGTGGAGCTGCCAATTAGAAAACAATTTGGAATTATAACTAGGAAGTTATCAAACTGTGCATATACTATGCCTTTGATCCAGCTGTAACACTGCTAGGTCTTTACTCCCAAAGAAATCAAAGGAGGAAAAGGGCCTATCGCAACTAAAAATTATAAACTAAAAGGCTGTCCTATTGAGGAATGGCTTAACAAATGGTGGTAGATGAATGTAATGGCACATTAATGTGCCAGAAGAAATTAGGAAATGGACAATTTCAGAGGGAACTGAAAAAACCCTGATAAACTGACACAGCAAATTGAGCAGAACTAGAACAATTTATAAAATGTTATCATCATAAAGAAAAAAGAACTCTGGAAGACTTTCAAACTCTGATCAACACAATGACAAACTACAAATCCAAAAACAATGAAGATCAAACATTTTTTAGAAGTTTAGCAGTAAAGGGGAAATATCATAACCTTCAGGATCAAAAGGAATAGTTTTTTCTTTGAAGGAAATGGAAAACCTGAGCAAATATATAGGTTCAGCATTATACACAGTAACAGCCATGTTGTGCAATGACTTAACTTTGATAACTTTGACTTTGATAGAATTAGCTCTTCTCAGCAATGCAAGGATCTAACTCCAAAAGTCTCATGATGGAAAATGCTATCCACACCCAGAGAAAGAACTATGGAGTTTGAATGCTGATCGAAGCATAATACTATTTGCTCTTTTTTTTTCCTTCTGTTTTTGTTTCTTGTGGTCCCTCCTATTTGTTCTAATTCTTCTTCACATGACTAATGTGAAAATATGTTTAATAGGAATGTATATGTATAGCTTATATCAGATTGCAAGCCCTCTTAGGGAGGGAGGCGGGGAAGAAAATTTAAAACTCAAAAGCTTATGGAAGTGATTGTTAAAAACTAAAAATAAATTAATTAAAAAAGAAAAAAAATAAGTTCAAAGAACTTGGAGCCATGAAGAGGTCACTTAGTGGAACGTGATTTCCCTGCTTGTTAGTGTTCACCCTTTAAAAAAAAAAACCCTACTTACTCACATATAACCTATATTTACTTATGTGTGAACTTTTATTTCCTCAGCACAATTTAGGACCTAAATGAACAATTGTATTACTTTCCTCACCAACAAGAGTCAGCTAGTGAGATTAACTCCAGGCTTGCTGTTTGGTAAAAAGTGAGTGGCAACAGGGCAAAGGAGTCAAGAGTAGATAGAATAGGATACAGCTGAAATAGCAAACCATAGTATAAAGACTGGTAAAGGGTTAGGATAAAATCTAGATGATACATAAACAGTTTCATAAATAACCCTTTGTTCTTTATATACTGAAATGTTCAAATCTATTGATGTTTAAATTCATAAGAAAATATTTTTAAAAACTGACCCAAAAGAAATGCAAATCAAAACAACTTTGAGGTACCACATCACACTTATCAGGTTGGCTAACATGACAAAACAAGAAAATGATAAATGTTGGAGAAGATGTGGGAAAATTGGAACATTAATACACTGTTGATGGAATTGTGAACTGATCCAACCATTCTGGAGAGTAATTTGGAACTATGCCCAAAGGGCTATAAAAATATGCATACCATTTGATCCAGCAATAGCACATCTAGGGCTGTATCCCAAAGAGATCATAAAAATGGGAAAAGGACCCACATGTACAAAAACATTTATAGCAGGTCTTTCTGTGGTGGCAAAGAATTAGAAATTGAGGGGATGCCTATCAACTGAGGAATGGCTGAACAAGTTGTAGTATATTAAAGTAATGGAATACTATTGATGAGCAAGCAGACTTCAGAAAAACCTGGAAAGACTTGTATGGACTGATGCTGAGTGAAATGAGCAGAACTAGGAGAACATTGTACACAGTAACAGCCATGTTGTGTGATGACTAACTTTGATAGAGTTACCTCTTCTCAGCAATGCAAGGATGTAAGACATCTCCAAAGGTCTCGTGATGAAAAATGCTATCCACATCCAGAGAAAGAACTATGAAGTTTGAATGCAGATCAGGCATACTATTTGATCTTTTTTTTTTTTTCTATTTTTTTTTCTTTCTTGTGGTTCCTCCTATTGGTTCTAATTCTTCTTTACAACATGACTAATGTGAAAATATGTTTAATAGGAATGTATATGTAGAGACTATCAGATTGCATGCCATCTTGGGGAGGGGGAAAAAATTTAAAACTCAAAAGCTTATGGAAGTGAATGATGAAAACTAAAAATAAATTAATATTTTTTTAATTGGCCCAAGATACATAAAAAGAAGAGAGGCCAGAACATCCCATTGCTAAAAAATGATCTGGAAAGTGACAGTGCCAACTGGCCAGAAAGAGTATGGAGCCAGCCTTTTGAGGGCAATCACGCTGCTAAGAAAAAGCCAAGCAGGAAGCTACAGAACTGAAGACAAGGTTGAAGTGTCCAGCATATCAAGGCAACCACAGAGTGCAGATGAATTCCAAGGAAACACTGCTTTCACCAAAATCCATAAGAGTATTAATGAAGTACTAGACTGTGAGTTTATAGGAATGGTGGTTAATCTCAACACTAGGACATCTCACCAAAAAGGAACTATTTTAATTGCCTTCTCAGTGTTTTTTTCTTTCATTCATGTCAATGGGGAATGGGGGCAGAGATAGAAGAACAGATTATAATTAGCAGAATTTGAGAGTTCTAGAGTACAAAAGATGAATAGATATAGATGATGAGATAAAGACTATGTCCACTGGACTGATCTGAGGGTAGTATCATGAACTTCAAACATAGGCAGCAGCAGTATTTCTGTGCAGGTGCCTGAGCCAGGAAATACTTCATGTTCTGATCTCCTAGACAGGCTGAACTCACACTTTGTTGAAAATGAAGATAACAGATAAGACAACCCAATACTCAAATTCTGAATATCCAGGAACACATGCTTTCCTAATACCTCTGACAGGATGTGACTCTGAATCTTCAAAAATGAGTCATCATCAGAGCAAGCCCTATACAGTAGCCAACTTCCTCAAGACATAAAGACTGAAATCCCAACAGCATAACTGTGACTAAATTCATACTCAACATCCACCTTGTAGCCTCATCTCTGGGTGGTAGGGAATGAAGTGTAGGTAAAAGAGTCACAAATATTGTAGCACTCACATCCTAATCTGCCATCATCTTAATCTCAAGGCCCCTTTATTACTCTTGGCATCCTGAGGCTAAGAATATCTGATATATGCAAATCCCCTCAGGACAAGATAGATTCAATAGAGCAGGGGCAGACTAAGCTGAAATAGTCAAATCCCTGCCTTCTACTTTATTGTAGGTATTGCACAGATCCATTATAAATGTCACCTACATTGTTAAAATGTTTGAAAAGCACATTCTGTTTGACTGCATGTGATGAGGTATGGTATAATGGAAAGAAATTACATATCAGAAGATCTAAATCTTGGATCACTTTTTATTTACTTACCTGTATCATCTAAGAAAACGTACTTCATCTATCTAAGCTTCAATTATTTACTTCATCTATAAAACAAGCATCAGACTAAATAATCTCTAAAAGTCTCAGTAGCTCTGAACTCTCTAGCATCATTAAGAAAAAAACTGTCTTAAAGGATACTATTCTAGGAGAGAGAAATAAGAAAAAATATTGGAAGTTATCAGCAAGAGTTCAGTGCAAATAGTTAATGTAGTAGACTGGTTAGGTTTGTTATAATGCTGGGAAGGACTCTGAGTCCACATCATGTGAGAATTGGATAAAGAGACTGGTTATTTAGCCTAGAGATCTGAAGGGCTGCTATGTGGAGGAAAGGTATGATTTGTTGTTGACCTGGCCCTAGAAAGCAGAAGCAGGTACGAGTGGAAGAAGTTGCAAAGATGCAATTTTAGACTTAATGTGAAGAAAAACTTCCTAACAATTAGAGCTGTCCAAAAGTAGAATGAACTGCCATGAGAAGAGGCAGAATTCATTATTGAAGTCTTTCAAGCAGAAGTTAGAGTATTTGTCAGACATGTTATAGTAAGGATTCCTTTCACTGATGAGTTGGACTAGCTGGCCATTGAGGTCCCTTCCTCAATTTTGTGTCCAATGCTGCAGAGAGGTTGAGAAGGATGAGAACTAAGAAATCACTGTAAACGATGCAGGAAGGCTGTCAGTTGAATGATGAGGTCAGAAGAATCTCATCTGACCCCTCAGCCCCCATTACTTCCTTCCTGGACTACTGCAGTAGCCTTCTAATTCGTTCTGCTCTCGATTCATCAAGTGACTTGAGTGCCTTGTGCATGTGGCATTGCAGTATATTTTAAGAGCATTAAAAAAAAAAAAGGAGCCCTGCTCTCACAAAGCTTACTACCCAATTTGGTTGTCAAGCCATCAATATAATAACAACAGTGCAAGACAATGCATGATTAGATGGCAGAACATATACATACAATGAGTTTCACAGATTTCACAGACTTTAAGCTGAGTAGGAAGCAGTGAGTGAGAACCCCCCCCCCAAAAATACTTCATTATAAATAAAAATGGTAAAGATGAATACTAGAGCTGAATACCAAAGGAAAATTTCCATTCAATGTAATACAACTCTGTAGAATCTTACCATTAAGATGACATTTCATGAAAACTGGATAGATTACCAAAAGAAATCAGTCACATGAGTTTGAATTAACTCCCCTCACATTACCACTAGGCTAAACTAGGTGACCTGCTCCTCCCATAATCAAATTTTAGTGCATAATTGATGGAAGGATATAAAAAATTTCATTTTCTTTTTCTTTGTTGCCAAATTAAGTATAGGTCACCAGAAAGCCTATTAAACTCTGCATCTTAGTTTCCTTATCTGTAAAATGGGGTAAACAACAGCCCCTATTTCACAGGGTTGTTGTGAAGATTAAATGAAAATATATACAAATGTATAAAATGAAAATGTATATAAATGTATACACTCAGCAGTTTTTGAAACATTAAAGGTCAGCTATTGCTAATAAGAATCAGCAAATTGCTACCCTGATCATATGAAAACAAACACAAATTTTGGGGAGGACCTCTGTTCTATAATTTCTTTAGAAAAGACACCTACCTAATTCCCAATTTTATCTATAAATACTCAAAAACTGAGGTGTAAAATGCTATTTCCTATTACCATAGAGGTCATTTTGGGGATTAGTTTGAATTTACATACTGGACCTAAACATGAACAAATTCTTTCAGAATAATTTCCCAGGTCAATGGGAATGGATTCTAGTCCTGTATCTGACAACCACAGGCAATCCACAAGTTCTCTCAAGCCTCAGTTTCTTCATCTATAGGAAGCTAAACTGTAACTATTTTCCTTTCAAATTCTAAAATTCTAATCTGACATCCTTGAAGATTAGTGGATATAAAAATCTATAGTTAGTTTTTGCATTAATATTCTACCCTAAACATCAATAAACTGGAAAAATACAGAATAAACCAGTAATTTTCGAACAGTAAGGGATATTTATCAAACAGAAAAGGGATACCTATTAGCTTTACGGGGAAGAAAATATGGTCATAGTGTCTGCTTCGTGCCTGTAAATAGAACTATTTTCCATTAATTTAATGACTCAAAGTCACTGCATTTTCAGAAATGGTCTAGGGGTGGGGAACCTGTGGCCTTCTAGGTCCTTGGGTGTGGCCTTTGAATTTTACAGAACAAATCCTTTTATTAAGTGGATTTGTTCTGTGAAGTTTGGATTCAGTCAAACAGCTACACTTAAGGACCTAGAGGGCCTGTCTTCAAATTAAATATCTACTGGATTAAATGCTGTTTGTTACAAATGAAAGTTATGGGCTGATTCTAACCAAAAAAACCCACGAGACTTTATTTTTTTTAATTGGTAAAATGGTAACTTCTGTTTAACAAAGCAACCACAGACCTACCTAAATTAATGAACATAGAAATAAAATTAAACAATTTAGTACATATAAAATGCTTTGTGACCCCACTCACTCTTACCATTTCCACATGCTTTTCATATCAGTAAGTTACAGGAAGTTCAAGGATCAATCTGAAAATGCTTGCTTAAGTTACAACAAAAAAAAGATAC
>NW_020947379.1:0-3567 GCF_900497805.2 Vombatus ursinus
GAAGCTGTGCTCTATACCAATACAAAATGTACCAATATATCAATGAGATCATTGGAGCAGCAAAATATGTTTGAATATAAAAGTTTTATACTAAACCTCAGTGAACATTTATTCCTCTTTTCATTAAAAGTCCACTTTTAGTATTATACTGGCTTACTCCAAGGTATTATTTGAATACAGAACTCTATTTCATTTATTACTTTATCTTCCTGCTCCCAAAAAAACTGATACACACTGCCCAAAATATCCAACTTTAAAAATACTATCTGGTATTCACACAGCCTTAGTGACCAAAGAATTGACGCCTCTCTGGTTCTCCTCTTTCTGCATGTGGAATTCCCATAACTAGTCATCAGCAAACTTCTTCATGCTTATCTGATAAAATGTTTTAAACTCTAAGAAGCAGATCTAATTATCAGGATAATCTTCAGTAGAGCACCAATTATAGCACATCTGAACACTTAATAAGTGCATTTTTATGATTACTACAAGTCACAGGATGACAGAAGTAGAATTGGAAAGGATCTCAAAAACCATCTAGTCAAGCCCCATTTCATAGATAAGCAAACCGAGGCCCTGGGAGATTAAATAACTTGCCCAAGGTAATAAGCATCACTCAGAATTGGAACCTGGCTCTTCTGACTCCAAGAATTTTTTTCCACGGTACAATACTACTTTAAAAACCTCTTGGGGCCCACATGATAGATTCAAAATCTAGAACACTAACCCTTAAGTCAATACAAGCTGCCACTGAGGATGAATGAGAAATGATCCTATATATACACGAAGGACTACAGAAGCCTCGTGGTTCTTTGCTCCATAACTGGGATTCAGTTTTCAGCACCTACCCCTGGAATTTTACTTTTCACTTGGTAATGTAACCCAGATTCCCTTCTTTAAAGACTCATAGATTGAGAGCTGAAAGTCACCTTAGACACCACTCAGTCCAGATCCTCACATATTACAGATGAGAAAACTAAGGCTAAAAGAGATTAAGTGACTTGATCTGGCATCACTCCTGGGGTGAGATTTGAACCTAAGTCTTCCTGAGAAATCCATGCCCCATCTACTATACCCCACTGTCTTCTCCGCACCTCAAAATGCTTAACAATCTTCACAGATGTAAAAAACTAGACTTAAAAAAAAGTTAGAGCTGGAAGGACCTTTACTGACAATCTGATTAAGTCCCCAAATTTTACAGATGAAGAAAAGAAGGCCCAGCAAAGTGAGCTGACTTGCTCAAGTTCACACAATTGATAAGCATCAGTCTGGAACTCTACCTTAAACCTCATAATAAATCCGAAGTTCATTACCAGGAAAGAAGGAGGTAAAGTTAAGAGAAGTAAAGGTCCCAGTGTCAAAAGACTTTTTAAAGAGAAAGCTGAAATCAGCAAGCAATTCATTAAGAAACTTTCTGATTCCTCACAAGGAAATTAGAACCTAACTGTGCCACAAAATCTGAAGTCTCTATCAATTTCAAGAAAAAAATTGAAGTTTGATGGTTGTCAGGACATGAACCCAAATTTTGTTTTGAAATCAGCACTTAACCCTCAATACAGTCATTTCAGCAGTTTACCAAAGGAAAAGAAAGTTTAGGGCAGGTGTACACCAGAGGCATTATTTACTGTTGGGTTACTAAAACTCTCTGCCTTATTACACGAAGTTCAAAGGCACCTGAATAAAATCCTAGGTTGCTACACCAAACCTAGACTTGAGGAGAATTTCTGCTTTTAGTTCTTCCTGGATTAAAATCAACATTTTTCCCCCTTAGGACTGACCAAAACTATAAAAATGCCAAAGTATAAAGTGAAGAGAAGTCAACTGTGAATCGCTGAGGTTTCTTAACTGCCCTTCCCCACTATTGAGGAAAATTTTCTTTCCTGAAATTTAGAATCCCAAATCTGTTTTTTAAACAGCAAAAAGCCCTATTAAAACCTATCTTCCAATAGAGAAAAAATAACTGTAGTTCCAAAAGTGTACATTAACATTTTAGAAAAAAACAGCAAAGGAAGAAGCTGGTTATAAATGCTGATTACTTATGGTATCCGATTCATTTTTAAAACTTTTGTGGATACAGTGTTTCAAAATCCATGTCTTAAAGTTTTTTACTTTCTAAACGCAGAATAAACCAAGAGACTGTGTAACTCAAATACCAAACTTGTAACAGGAAAGCAGATGCATTTTGAATTGCAAATATGCTTTGCAGCCATAATACTTTTACGACCAAAAGCTTCCAAGTTAGTTCAACTGCTGTTAGATCACAATTTTTAGGCATCTGAATTGACAAGTCACTAATCTAGCCGCCTAAACAAACACAGCACCAAACACTAACCTATTTTTCTTTAACAAAAATTTCGAAATTTCTAAATCGCCTATATGACCTATCCAAAGTCTTCTATGTTTTCCACGGTTCTAAATCGAATTCCCTTTCTAGTTCTAAAGATGAGAAATTATGAGAAACTGACAAGCCAAGATAAAAAGGTGCTGAGCAAGAGGCGTCAAAAACATGCACTATGCTTGGTGGTTAAAGAAGTTGAAGGCCGAGTACCCTTCACACGCCAAGGTATCAGAAATGTGCCCCTTCTGAACACCTTATCTAAACCAAGGAGTTGCCACTAAAACTATCCGCCTTCATATGTTCTAAGTTTCCATGCCTTGGTCCCACATGGTTTGCAGAAGTTTGGCTGGAGCAGGGGATAGGGTGGGAGTAGCCCTGTTGCTGTTGCTGCTGCTGCAGTTGCTGCTGGTGGCGGCGGCCGCGGCGGCGGCAGAGTAACAGGAGGCGGAGGCGGGCGGGGGAGGGGAGGCGGGCGGGGGAGGGGGGACTCTTGCCGCCACAGCTCTCGTCGCCTCTCCCCCCCCTCCCCGGCGGGAGCCGCTCTCAGCCTCTTTGCACAAGTCGCTCCGCTCTCGGTCATGTGACCTTAACGTAACCGGACAGGAAAAGCCCCGCCGCCGCCGCCGCCGCCGCGCCGGAGACACCGACCGCGGCAGCAGCAGCAGCTAGAGCCAGAGAAGGCGGCGGCGGCGGCGGGAGAGCGCGGCTGAGGCTGCACAGCGGCGCCCCCTCTATACTCCTCCTCCCAGCGGCGACGGCAGCACCAGGTGAGCAGGTACCGACATGGTCTCAGGGTCCCGGTTTCCACGTGCTACCCCTGCCCCCAGCCCCCGGAAAAACGGGGAGGCGGGGGGGAATGCAGGGGCCGGGGCTCGTCAACGATCCCGGCGGCGGCAACAAAGGAGACGACGAACAAGTCGTGTCCTGCCCCGCTTTACTCCCTGCCCGGCTCCAGGTGATGATCAGGCGGGTGAACCCCGGCAGCCAAGAGGCCCGGTTCAGGAAAACGGGAGGAGGGTGCGCCCCGTGGGGGTGGTGGTGGCTGCGCCTGGCGCCGGGACTCTGGCCGCCTGACAAAACCATCCCCCGGAGCCAGGCGGCGGCGGCGAGTCGGCGGCGGCTTCATCCGGGGCTTTTCGGGAGGGGGAGGGGACGGAAGCCGAGAGGGCGGGCGGCGGAGCTGGGGAGGGGGGGCAATCCGCGTTCCGTTCCCCTTCCCCGGCCCCTCC
>NW_020947380.1:0-3569 GCF_900497805.2 Vombatus ursinus
GAAGCTGTGCTCTATACCAATACAAAATGTACCAATATATCAATGAGATCATTGGAGCAGCAAAATATGTTTGAATATAAAAGTTTTATACTAAACCTCAGTGAACATTTATTCCTCTTTTCATTAAAAGTCCACTTTTAGTATTATACTGGCTTACTCCAAGGTATTATTTGAATACAGAACTCTATTTCATTTATTACTTTATCTTCCTGCTCCCAAAAAAACTGATACACACTGCCCAAAATATCCAACTTTAAAAATACTATCTGGTATTCACACAGCCTTAGTGACCAAAGAATTGACGCCTCTCTGGTTCTCCTCTTTCTGCATGTGGAATTCCCATAACTAGTCATCAGCAAACTTCTTCATGCTTATCTGATAAAATGTTTTAAACTCTAAGAAGCAGATCTAATTATCAGGATAATCTTCAGTAGAGCACCAATTATAGCACATCTGAACACTTAATAAGTGCATTTTTATGATTACTACAAGTCACAGGATGACAGAAGTAGAATTGGAAAGGATCTCAAAAACCATCTAGTCAAGCCCCATTTCATAGATAAGCAAACCGAGGCCCTGGGAGATTAAATAACTTGCCCAAGGTAATAAGCATCACTCAGAATTGGAACCTGGCTCTTCTGACTCCAAGAATTTTTTTCCACGGTACAATACTACTTTAAAAACCTCTTGGGGCCCACATGATAGATTCAAAATCTAGAACACTAACCCTTAAGTCAATACAAGCTGCCACTGAGGATGAATGAGAAATGATCCTATATATACACGAAGGACTACAGAAGCCTCGTGGTTCTTTGCTCCATAACTGGGATTCAGTTTTCAGCACCTACCCCTGGAATTTTACTTTTCACTTGGTAATGTAACCCAGATTCCCTTCTTTAAAGACTCATAGATTGAGAGCTGAAAGTCACCTTAGACACCACTCAGTCCAGATCCTCACATATTACAGATGAGAAAACTAAGGCTAAAAGAGATTAAGTGACTTGATCTGGCATCACTCCTGGGGTGAGATTTGAACCTAAGTCTTCCTGAGAAATCCATGCCCCATCTACTATACCCCACTGTCTTCTCCGCACCTCAAAATGCTTAACAATCTTCACAGATGTAAAAAACTAGACTTAAAAAAAAGTTAGAGCTGGAAGGACCTTTACTGACAATCTGATTAAGTCCCCAAATTTTACAGATGAAGAAAAGAAGGCCCAGCAAAGTGAGCTGACTTGCTCAAGTTCACACAATTGATAAGCATCAGTCTGGAACTCTACCTTAAACCTCATAATAAATCCGAAGTTCATTACCAGGAAAGAAGGAGGTAAAGTTAAGAGAAGTAAAGGTCCCAGTGTCAAAAGACTTTTTAAAGAGAAAGCTGAAATCAGCAAGCAATTCATTAAGAAACTTTCTGATTCCTCACAAGGAAATTAGAACCTAACTGTGCCACAAAATCTGAAGTCTCTATCAATTTCAAGAAAAAAATTGAAGTTTGATGGTTGTCAGGACATGAACCCAAATTTTGTTTTGAAATCAGCACTTAACCCTCAATACAGTCATTTCAGCAGTTTACCAAAGGAAAAGAAAGTTTAGGGCAGGTGTACACCAGAGGCATTATTTACTGTTGGGTTACTAAAACTCTCTGCCTTATTACACGAAGTTCAAAGGCACCTGAATAAAATCCTAGGTTGCTACACCAAACCTAGACTTGAGGAGAATTTCTGCTTTTAGTTCTTCCTGGATTAAAATCAACATTTTTCCCCCTTAGGACTGACCAAAACTATAAAAATGCCAAAGTATAAAGTGAAGAGAAGTCAACTGTGAATCGCTGAGGTTTCTTAACTGCCCTTCCCCACTATTGAGGAAAATTTTCTTTCCTGAAATTTAGAATCCCAAATCTGTTTTTTAAACAGCAAAAAGCCCTATTAAAACCTATCTTCCAATAGAGAAAAAATAACTGTAGTTCCAAAAGTGTACATTAACATTTTAGAAAAAAACAGCAAAGGAAGAAGCTGGTTATAAATGCTGATTACTTATGGTATCCGATTCATTTTTAAAACTTTTGTGGATACAGTGTTTCAAAATCCATGTCTTAAAGTTTTTTACTTTCTAAACGCAGAATAAACCAAGAGACTGTGTAACTCAAATACCAAACTTGTAACAGGAAAGCAGATGCATTTTGAATTGCAAATATGCTTTGCAGCCATAATACTTTTACGACCAAAAGCTTCCAAGTTAGTTCAACTGCTGTTAGATCACAATTTTTAGGCATCTGAATTGACAAGTCACTAATCTAGCCGCCTAAACAAACACAGCACCAAACACTAACCTATTTTTCTTTAACAAAAATTTCGAAATTTCTAAATCGCCTATATGACCTATCCAAAGTCTTCTATGTTTTCCACGGTTCTAAATCGAATTCCCTTTCTAGTTCTAAAGATGAGAAATTATGAGAAACTGACAAGCCAAGATAAAAAGGTGCTGAGCAAGAGGCGTCAAAAACATGCACTATGCTTGGTGGTTAAAGAAGTTGAAGGCCGAGTACCCTTCACACGCCAAGGTATCAGAAATGTGCCCCTTCTGAACACCTTATCTAAACCAAGGAGTTGCCACTAAAACTATCCGCCTTCATATGTTCTAAGTTTCCATGCCTTGGTCCCACATGGTTTGCAGAAGTTTGGCTGGAGCAGGGGATAGGGTGGGAGTAGCCCTGTTGCTGTTGCTGCTGCTGCAGTTGCTGCTGGTGGCGGCGGCCGCGGCGGCGGCAGAGTAACAGGAGGCGGAGGCGGGCGGGGGAGGGGAGGCGGGCGGGGGAGGGGGGACTCTTGCCGCCACAGCTCTCGTCGCCTCTCCCCCCCCCTCCCCGGCGGGAGCCGCTCTCAGCCTCTTTGCACAAGTCGCTCCGCTCTCGGTCATGTGACCTTAACGTAACCGGACAGGAAAAGCCCCGCCGCCGCCGCCGCCGCCGCGCCGGAGACACCGACCGCGGCAGCAGCAGCAGCTAGAGCCAGAGAAGGCGGCGGCGGCGGCGGGAGAGCGCGGCTGAGGCTGCACAGCGGCGCCCCCTCTATACTCCTCCTCCCAGCGGCGACGGCAGCACCAGGTGAGCAGGTACCGACATGGTCTCAGGGTCCCGGTTTCCACGTGCTACCCCTGCCCCCAGCCCCCGGAAAAACGGGGAGGCGGGGGGGGAATGCAGGGGCCGGGGCTCGTCAACGATCCCGGCGGCGGCAACAAAGGAGACGACGAACAAGTCGTGTCCTGCCCCGCTTTACTCCCTGCCCGGCTCCAGGTGATGATCAGGCGGGTGAACCCCGGCAGCCAAGAGGCCCGGTTCAGGAAAACGGGAGGAGGGTGCGCCCCGTGGGGGGGGTGGTGGCTGCGCCTGGCGCCGGGACTCTGGCCGCCTGACAAAACCATCCCCCGGAGCCAGGCGGCGGCGGCGAGTCGGCGGCGGCTTCATCCGGGGCTTTTCGGGAGGGGGAGGGGACGGAAGCCGAGAGGGCGGGCGGCGGAGCGGGGGAGGGGGGGCAATCCGCGTTCCGTTCCCCTTCCCCGGCCCCTCC
>NW_020947381.1:0-1008 GCF_900497805.2 Vombatus ursinus
AAAGTTGTTCCATTCTGTCATATTCTATAGTCTATTTCTATAATCATATTAAATAATTTCTGCTACTCTACTGAAAGAAGGCAGTTGGAATAGAAACTATGTTTAATTTACTTTTCTCCCCTCCCTCCAAAAACTTATTTGCTCTAAAAAAATCATTTGCTCTAAGTTTTTGCTTTTATGTTCACAAGCTACGTCCCCATCTCTGGTCCAAATGTGCAAATCTTCCCTGATCCTTTTGGAATATTATTGTGATAGCAGTGAAAGAAGAGAGATTTCATGGAGCTTGGAAGTCTAGGACCAGAAGCCAGAGGGAGCAATGGAGTAAAAGTGGGATAAGCTGGAAACTAGGATGGGGGAGGGGGATGTGTGGAGGAGGTGAGATAAGAGACAGAGACAGAGAGACAGAGAGGGATGGAGAGAGGGAGGGAGACACAGAAACTCATACGCAGAATCACAGAGACAGAGAGAGACAGAGACAAAGAAGAACACATAGAGATAAGTTCATGGGGGCTAATAATAATAATTATTACATTAACAAGTGCACTTAAATTGTGCTTTAAGGACTGCAAAATATTGTACGCACGTGTCTCATTTGAGCCTTACAGCAACCCTGTATGGTAAATACTCCAGAGATAATTATGCTCATTCTGCAGATGAACAACTAAAACTCAGAGGAGGTAAGTGAAAGCCTGGAACCATACAGACAGCAAATATCAAAGAGAGATTTGAACCCAGAACTTTCCCCACTACATTATGTTATTATGCTGCCATCTATGAGAACAAATACCCCAAATTCATATGTTGCTTTGTCTCAAGGAACTCAGCTGGTTTAAACATGAGTTAATTCAATTCAATTCTTCTTTTATGAAACTTGTTTTTTTTTTTTTAAACTTTCTAATGCAGCCACAGACAACATGGTAAAGGACCTGATACATAGTAGGTGTCTGTTTTTCCAAATTGGATTGAACTTAAAGTTGTTCCATTCTGTCATATTCTATAGTCTATTTC
>NW_020947382.1:0-1427 GCF_900497805.2 Vombatus ursinus
TGTCCCCTTCACTATGCATCTCCTATATGTACATTTGGTCCTGTCCAGCCATCTTTTCCATCTATGTTATCTTGAGTTCCATTTCTACTTACTCCATAACCACATCTGGTACTGTAATGTTCTGGTCTTGACTATAGAAGTTCTTCTGTTCTTCATGGTGAAAAGTTTGTTATTTTAAAAAATTCTTTTCATATTTTTTTCCATTTTTCTTCTGTTTGTTGTCCTATTTTCATACTTAAATAAACTGTTGGGATGAATTCGGTTAGTGGGTCTCTTGCCAACTTTCCTTAAACTTGTTTTAATAATTCTATTTTTTTCTGCTTTATGAAACAGTACTTTTAATTCTTTTCTATCATCTTTATAACTAAGATTTAACAAATAATTATATATTCTAAGCTGGTATCATCTTTAGCTGTCATTTCTCTTTATTTGGCAAATAAGTCAAGTTACTGACGAAGACACATTTTGTCTCTTGGTTCCTTGTAATGGCAATTGATTTACATTGATTCAACTTATGATATTGTAATTTCTGCCATACACGGACCAAGTTTCTTTATCAATCACTTATTTAAATAGGTCAGGATTCATTTGTTTTTGTGCAATTTTAGCTTTGTATCATCATCATTATTATTAGTGAGGCAATCTGTCTGTACACCTATCAACTTCTTAGATCAAAGACCAGAGTTAACATAAAGCTGGGGAAGCTAGGTGGTTCAGTGGATAGAGCGGGAGGATCAAAGTTAAAATACGACTTCAGACACTTACTTGATGGGTGATCTGGGCAAGTCACTTAACCCAGATTGCCTTGCTAATAATTTAAGGGTGTTTCCCATATGTGCCTATTAAAATACAGTCAATTTTATTTTTTTTAAATGTTATTTGTTGCTTACTATACCCATTGCCTGCTGATTCTTGGAATGAAGAAGGTAGTCATGATGTGGGAGTGTGAGGCTTCTGTGTAATCTCCAAGTCTTTGGTGTCTTTCACCGTTTACTTCTGAACAATTATTTTCTGATAACTTATCAGCCATCCCCACTTTTAAGTTGAAGTGATTGAGTATCAAAGTGTATCCTAGTTTAATTTGGAGGGTCTTATTAAGGTCTCCATAGACTATTTCTGTCTCTTCATCCTCTGCATCTGATTTTGAATGAATGAGAAGGTGTTTAGGAAGTGTTTACTACCTGCTGAGATACAAACAGGCAAGCAGGATTGCCCCTCCCTTCAGCACACATTGGAAATTTCAGCCTCCAGGTCTCCTGGTGCTTAGTGGCAAAGCAGATGGTAATGTATCTTCCTTAAGTCGTTATTTCTGCTGATAAAATTACCTCTATTTCTGATAGTAAACAGTTTGTCAGCGCCAAGGACTGTGATAGTGAACTCTTTTTTTCCTGGGTCTCAAGTAACTGTGTTTGCTGAAGGAAATGGGG
>NW_020947383.1:0-3356 GCF_900497805.2 Vombatus ursinus
AGAGAGAGAGAGAGAGAGAGAGAGAGAGAGAGAGAGAATTTTTTTCCCCCAACCTTTTCCTAAAGCTTTCAAACCTTTTACTTTCAAACCCTCTGTTCACACTGTTCATGCAAATAGCTCATACTTTTCTTTCTACCCAGACTCCTTTCATTCCTACATGCTTAAACTTTCTCGCCTTTCCTTCTGATGGACTTTGATTAAAGTCCCTTTAAAACTGCACATATCTTAATTTCTTTCTAATTCTGACCTGACCCTTCAAAGATCCTTCTCGACTTGCCTTTTACCAATCATCCTAAATAATAAAGTATTTGTCTCTCTTTCTCTCTCCCATCCACCCACTTCTCTGAGGCTGCTGTTATCAGGGAGGGAGAGGGGGAGAGAAAGAAAGAAAACATTTTTCCAAGCAATAAATCCAGCTGCAGCTCTTAGAAGCTAACCTTGCTGGCTAGGGTTTTTACAACTTATAGGGCTGATTACACAGACACTCGCTCTACAGACAGAAACAAAGTCACAAAACAAATCCTGTTTATATTTTCTTGTCCTTTTTTTTGTTTGTTTTGATAGTGCACTCAATTACTCAATCTGTTCCCTATATTTTGGAAGTTCATTCCCAATTACTAAGTCTAGATCCCAAGGGACTATCAACCAGCATATCTGGTGACTTTTCCTTGTCTCCACCCGATTTTGAATTAGATTTCCCCATCCTCCTTGGATGGCTGCTTTACCGACTCAAAGAGTCTAGGCAGGCTCGTCTGCCTCCCCTGACGAGACTTAAGTTCCCTCGGACGTCTTACGGACCTCTCCGCTTAGACTCCGGGGAACCCGGTTACCCAGAGGGTTGCCGTTCCGGGCTTGCGACACCTTACGGGCCTCCCCGCTTAGGTTCCGAGCCCTCCCGGTCCGCTTACCTGGGTCTGTGCGCACAAACTTATGTGACTAAAAATTTCCTTCACTTCACACGGGTGGCCGCGGTGGTCTTCTGATTACCGGTGCTGCAGAGTTTTCTTTTTGCTACTCTGAGATTTCCCTTTGGGCTATCCCCTCCCCAGGGGAGAGTCCCAAACCAGCCAGAACTTGGAGGCCACCAGAAAAGTCTGGCGTGGCTCCTGCCCCCGAATTTAGGCTGGGGAGGTCCCCAAAGGGGGTGGGGTGTAACCCCGGACGAGTCCCCAAACTGTGCGGGGTACGGAGATCCTTACCAATGAATCGGAGACTCAGAGATATTAGCTAAAAGAAAAATTCATTTATTAGCTTTCTCGAGAAAGGGCTCCCTCAGACCACCAAAAAATTGGCGCTGACCCAAGAGAGCAGAGGTGTGTTCAGATCAACAGGTTATATAGGTCCTAGCTCAGTCTCCTTTCCCAGCCCCCTCTTCAGGGCTCATTAATGCAAGCTCTGAGGGTACAATCTATTCGAGGCAATCTACCCCAGCAATAAAGAACAAGGACTCTTTTTACAACTTACCTGGAGACAGGTAAGTTGTACTTTTTAGAGTAAATCGTTTTAGAGAGGGAGGAGGAGGGCTGATAAAGTTGAAAAGCATGTTTCTTCATGAGGTCAACCAGTTGCAAGTGTCTCAACAGAACAAGAAGCAATTAACTCCCTGAGGAGGCTTCATTCCTGAGAGATTCTCAGAGATCATCTCTCACAATCCCTCCTCTTCTTTTCTACTATTTGAAGCCTCCTCACACTATTCTTGATAGGCCTCTTCCATCAGATTGTCTTCTCTGCCCTCAGGCTCGTTTTGACCTTCAGGGTCGACTGGGGTCCACCCCTGACCTTTTAAAATCATCAGTCATAGTGACCCTTCAGCCTTCCCTTCTAATCTGATCATCTGAGACAGGGCTTCTTGAACAGTTTGGGTAATTAGCTGCATCACACAGGGGAGGCACACAGGGAGTAATATTATGCTACTAATGGCAATTAGCACAAACCACAGAATTTGTTTCCACCAACTTCCTCCAAACCAAGACCACCAAGAAGTTTTAAAGAGGCTGGACCAAGTTTGGATGGGGACATGAGCAATCTTCCTGATATTGTCCGCTATATTTTTCACAATGCGGCCATTATCATCTATCTTCATACAACAGGTGGAGAGATTCAATTTCCCACAAACCCCACCTTTTTCAGCCAGCAAATAATCTAATTAATCTGTTGAGGATATATATATATATATATATATATACACACATATATATATATATACATACATATATATGTATGGGGGTCCTATACCCCCAACTACCATCCTAGGCCCAAGTAGTTAGACCAGATGTCTTAATTATTCTTTCAGGGGGCCAAGTGTCTCCCCATCCATTAGCATCACCTGCACTGGTCATGGAGGTATCAATACTCCTACTTCTGTCCAAAACTTTACTCCTAAGAAACCTCCCATCTGCCCTGACAAAAAGAAAAGCTTTGGTTGGACAAGCCCGATGGAACAATTCCCTGTCCAATCTGTGGGTAAATGGATGTAGAGCTGTCCCGGTTTTTCGGGGTCCCTCCATTCAAGGGGTTGGTGCTTTAGCCAGTGTCTGGAACTTGGCAGATTCCAGGTCCAAGGGGTGATGCATTGTGGTCTCAGACAGAGGTTGGCATGCAGCCTGAGCAGTCATCTGGAAGTGGAGAGCACTAAGCCTGGAGGAGACAAATCCGGCAAGGAGATTAAGCAGACAAGGGCCAAAAAGAGGTAAAAGGAACATACTAAGGTTTTCATGGATGTCTCACATCCAGGTTACTTTCTCTAGTAAAGTTCTGGGGACACTCATCACCCTTACAGGTGGTACAAGTCAAGAGACCAGCAGAGACATTTAAAATCCCTCCCCTGACAGGGGTCTTTACCTGTACAGTGGTCATAGAGCTTGCCTCCCAAGCAAGAGAATAATTCCCCATTGAGAAACAGGGCGTTGTGATAGAAAAATTTTCCCATAAAGGAGTGGCCAGTACGAAAGGGGTGGCAAAGACCTCTGAAGTGGTTACATTAGGGAGGGGGTTTCTTGCAAAAACTGCCTTAAACAAAAGAGGTTCCTAACTTTAACCTCACAACTGAATAGATACACAATTTTGTTCCACAAACTTGTTTATCCTTTTCTAATTATACTTCAGAAATTGAATCTTGTACATATGATAAATTCAAACACTGATTTTACTCTTACTTAGGCAATGGGATGACTACCAATTCAGATCAAAACAGCAAGATCTCACATACTTATACTGTGCTCATGTCTTTTACTGACCACTTGCTTTGATCAGAGAAATCTACTATAAAAGGAAAAGGCAGGGACATGTGAGATGCCAAATATGACAAGATAAAACATCCTTAGCTCTGTTTGAATTCAGATAAGAGTCATAGTTCT
>NW_020947384.1:0-2916 GCF_900497805.2 Vombatus ursinus
TAAAACATCCTTAGCTCTGTTTGAATTCAGATAAGAGTCATAGTTCTCCAATCATGCGGTATCAATTTTACATCATAGCCAGACTCAGAAATAGTCAGGTGGGAAACATTCCTTCTCAAAGGAACATAATGGGGAAACTGAGCCAGGAGGATCCCATCCTAGATTGAGACTAAGATTGTCCTCACAGCTTTTTTCCAAATGCAAACTTCCACCTGTTAACAGTACAGGATCACATTCCCTCTGAGTAGCTTGTGGCATTTCTCTCAGATACTGTTGTAATGCAGACAACTGTACCCAAATTCAAACTCAAAACAAAATTAGTTATAGTCCCAAGAGCCTTTTACCTCAAACAGCAAGTTTCACTGATCACAGCTTAAGGCCAGATACAGTTAATTTTACTCCCATGGAGTTGCAATAAGCAATAAAGATTTACCAGGACTCACACACATATGAGATTTCACTTAACATCTCTCCTTCTCAAATTTAAACTTGTCCTGGTGTAAAAGCCAATCATTAGAAATCATTTCTATACACTTGCAAAATCTCAGCAAGCTAAGTTCATTGTTCAGGAACTCCATAATCCAAACAAGTTCTTTTCTTAGGGCAGATGACCTTGCCCACACAGATGGTTTCCAGGGACCTTGGCAAGTTTACAGAATAAGGGGAATTGCTATGTACCCCAGGGAGGGGCTGATCCTGGTGCCCCTGCCTGCCGACCCCCATATCCCAAGGAGGACTGTTCTGAATGGGCCAATCTGGATAAGGCTTTTACCCAATCCCCTCCTTTTCACACACAGTAATCAATTAACAATTCTAGGTTTTAACATTAAAACAGTAACTTCAAATAACTTAGTTAACAATCTTTATAACTTTCATAAATGATAAGACAAATTGTTTTAGCTATAACCCCTTCTTTAATTACAGGTAAAGGTGAAAATACCTGATTTTCTAAATGGCAGTTATCAAACATTATAAGACAGGGTTAGCAAGGCTGACAAAGTAATATAAGTGGTTTTACACAATTTTCCCACCATCCTTTAGTTTCTTTAAGTTCACACTTTAATAACATCCAAATTATGAAAAGCTGATACAAAAGTTTACCAAATTGCAATAATACTAGGTGTTTAAAACTTGAAACAAATGCATTACCAATCAGGTGACTCCAATTCTGTTGAATGCATTTCCAAATTTCCTTACATAAAAAAAATTGGGCATCTCTTCACCACTGGCATTGTATACTGGTCAGATCTAATTAAGGAACTAATAATAATAGTTGTAACCATTTTTAGTATCTCCCCTCTGCCAGGCATTGTGTTAGGTACCTTCCAATCATGTGAGATAAACTGAAATAGTGCCACTTCTAACATATGCCATAAGCATTCTGCCGTCATCATTCTTCCTTTTTTTTTTTTCATAATAACCAAACACATGTACCACTCCCCATGTATATTTAGAGTCTGTATATATATTCCCTTCCTAACCTTTCAACAATTTTAGAGCTTGATTTGAAGCATGAAGTTTTTTTCCTCATCTATAAACAGATTTATTCCTCCAGGAATCGGAGACTCCTGAAGGTCTTCCCTTACTTTGAATATCACTGGATTGCCCTGGGCTGGCACTCAAAAAGGAGGCAGGGTTAACATTATGATCCTGTGCCAAAACCAAATTGTCCTTTTTCCAATAAAATTGTTTCATATTTCAATATTCTTGCCTCTGGCTACTGAATCCTGAAGCTTAAATAAAAAAAAAAAAAAACTACTGGGCGCCTCTGCCCTCCTCTTATTTGTGCCAAAACTCCAAGGGCTACTCCCTCATTAACATTTACAAACAAATGAAATGGTTTCTCCAAGCATGGTAAAGCTAACACAGGGGGAGAGACTAGAATTCTTTCATTCTTTCAAAGCTTTGATTACTTTCCTCGTCCCAATCTATGGGATCTAGTCCCTCACTCAATAAATGTTTATGTAGTTGCATAAGAATCAATCCAATTTCTACAATATCCTACCAATCCAAGAAACTTATGGATTTCCCTCTTAGTCCTAGGTCTGGGTGTATGAATAATCCCTTCTAACCTAGCCGGATCTAATTTCTTACTTCGCTAATGAAATGTCCCAAATACTTAACTTCCTTTTCCACAAATTGTAATAAACTTTGAAATGATCCATTATCAACTTAGATGGATGTACTTCTAAGTCACTTTGTACAGAAAATCATTCATCTCATCATTAATATGTTGAGACTATAACTTTAAACCACCATGTTTTTATAATAGTCAAGATTTTAAATAAAAATCTGTTATCATAGTCTTATAAACAAATACACCTCACTAGGTATTTAACAGTTTTCAAATTATCTCATCTTTATCTCTAAAAAGACCCCCTGCTGGTCAAGAGTTACCTTAACACCATTTCTTCCTTGTAATGGTCCCTCAAATTTTATAATCTAAAAGTTTTAGAAATACAATACAATTTAGAAATACAGTAATAACTTAAACAATAAACTTCAGATAACATCAATTGCATTTCCATATTATCAAAAAATAGAAATGATCATTCTTATTACTCTTATTACACTTTTAACTTTTGACATTAACTAATGATGCCACATCTCATAACAACCATTGTTATTATTTTTTTTAGAACAGTAAACTTAAATCCAATCAGATCTGAATTTATAATCACTAATGATAAACATTTAAAAACATTTTTGTTTTAAATCCAATACTCTTGGCCCTTTAAAAGGAAATATTTTCCACAAATTTATATATCCCCTTAAAAAGATACATGTAAATAATTCCTGCTCTATACAGTTATCTCCTTTTTTTTTTCTTTCTTGTCTTTCCCTTTCACATTCAAAACTTGGCCAGAGTTAGAATGTAAAGAGAGAGAGAGAGAGAGAGAGAGAGAGAGAGAGAGA
>NW_020947385.1:0-1316 GCF_900497805.2 Vombatus ursinus
TGGGGTCCTGAGGTGGGGGAGGTGGGGAGACAAGGGAGTACTGGTACAGGGTGGGCTGGCATTGTCCCCTTTGCCCCCCTCCCATCCCACCCAGTACCAGTACTCCCTTGTCTCCCCACCTCCCCCACCTCAGGACCCCAGAGAAAAGCAGGAAGGCTCTCTACCCCGTATTTACACTGGCGGGATTTGACTCCATACTGGAAGCGACACTGTTCATCTGCATCATAGGCCTGGCCCGGTGCCACCGTGGGGTACACGAAGTCCTGCCTGGGGGGGGCATTGTTCAGGCACAGGCCCAGGCCAGAGCTGGGAGAGGTCAGAGGGCAAAGGTCATTGGGAGGGGATGAAGAGAGGCCTAAAGTCTAGGGGTTGGGCAGCTTGGGAGGCAAGATCTGGGGAATCTAGATCTCAGGAGAAAACCCCTCTGTGATAGGAATACAGGTGAGGTCCTCAGCTTTTGGAGATGTCAGAGCTCACAAAGACCTTCCTTCACTCCAGAACTAGAGACCAAGCCTGCCCAATCATACAGCAGGATAATCCAGGACCAACCAATTCCCCTCCAAATATTATCAAATGAGATATTTGTAAACTGCTTAGCACAGAGCCCGGCATGTAGTAAGTGCTTAATACATGCTTGTTCCCTTCCTTTCTCTTCCCCCTCCCTCCCTACCCTCCATATATCCAATCCCAGGGGGTGTCCCTGAAGCAGTTCAAAGGATTGAGAATTTGGGAGCTCAGGGTAGGGAGGGAGGGGGAAGAGAAAGGAAGGGAACAAGCATGTATTAAGCACTTACTACATGCCGGGCTCTGTGCTAAGCAGTTTACAAATATCTCATTTGATAATATTTGGAGGGGAATTGGTTGGTCCTGGATTATCCTGCTGTATGATTGGGCAGGCTTGGTCTCTAGTTCTGGAGTGAAGGAAGGTCTTTGTGAGCTCTGACATCTCCAAAAGCTGAGGACCTCACCTGTATTCCTATCACAGAGGGGTTTTCTCCTGAGATCTAGATTCCCCAGATCTTGCCTCCCAAGCTGCCCAACCCCTAGACTTTAGGCCTCTCTTCATCCCCTCCCAATGACCTTTGCCCTCTGACCTCTCCCAGCTCTGGCCTGGGCCTGTGCCTGAACAATGCCCCCCCCAGGCAGGACTTCGTGTACCCCACGGTGGCACCGGGCCAGGCCTATGATGCAGATGAACAGTGTCGCTTCCAGTATGGAGTCAAATCCCGCCAGTGTAAATACGGGGTAGAGAGCCTTCCTGCTTTTCTCTGGGGTCCTGAGGTGGGGGAGGTGGGGAGACAAGGGAGTACTGGTAC
>NW_020947386.1:0-1978 GCF_900497805.2 Vombatus ursinus
GTGTTACAATTCTGCCTAGAATTGTGTTATCACTCCCCCCCCCCCCCCAGTCTTTGCTGATTTCTTATCTACTTGTATGGAAACTTAACTCTTTCATTTCATTTTTTTTACCTCCCTCTGATCTCAAAGTTACCTGAGGCTACATTTCACTCAATGGCTTTTCCTTGTCCACTCTCCTTATCTCCCTTTGAAAGCCCTAGTCCCACCTTAGATCTTCTTCCTTCCAGTTCCCTACATTATCTATTCAATCTATCTATCCCCATCCTCAATTCAATCTCCCATGGAATTCTCCCTAAATCACCCAGACCCTCTTTCCAGCCCCTTCTCTGGTCACCCAAAATTATTTCAGTGTATATAAGATCCACCTTGGCCCCCATTTAAATGCTGAGATGTTCTCATGCCTACTGACAAGCATCACCTGGCCTGTATGGTTTATCTCTAATAAACTTTTTCTTTGGCTAAAAGAAGATTTGGGTTGAATTGTTTCAGGCAGGGTCCACGTGTCATGATCTCAGAATCCTAGCACCCTTAAACCTCTATATCTCATCAGAACATTTTCAGCCCTTTATTTCCACTCACATAGTCTTAATATTTTGCTGACACTATGTAAAATGAGCTGGAAAAGGAAATGGCAAACCACTTCAGTATTTTTGCAAAGAAATCCCCAGAAAGTGGGATCAGGAGAGTCAGACATGACTGAACAACAAAAACAAATCTAAAGGGCAGCTAGATGGCACCAGGGATAGAAACTGGGCTTGGAAACAGGAAGACTCATCTTCTTAAATTCAAATCTGGCCTTACTTAGTAGCTGCATGACCTGGGCCAAGTCACTTAACTCTGCCTCAGTTCCTCATCTGTAAAATGAGCTGGAGAAGGAAACAGCAAACCACTCCAGTATCTCTGCCAAGAAAACACCAAAGTGGGGTCACAGAATCAGCCATGACTGAAACAACTCAACACCAGCATTATGATAGCATCCTACTTGGTATCCTCAAATCTTGAAATCTCTCTTCTCATTCAACAAACATTTACTAAGTACCTACTATGTACCAGACATTGTTCTAAGGACTAGAGACACAAAAAGTGGAAAAAGACAGTCTCTGCCCTCAAGGAGCTCATAATTTAATGAAGGAGATAAGGCAAGCAATTATAACAATATAATGCAAGCTATGTACAATGCATATAAGAAATCATTAAAAGAGATACAGCACTAGAATTAAAAGGGATTGGGAAAGGTTTCTGATACACCCTTCATACAGTCATCAAAACAACCTTTTTAAGTAATGGTACTCACCAAGACAGTGCCCTTATTTTTAAAAAGGGCTTCATAATGACTCCAGAGTTAAATCCAAATTCTTTGATCTGTCATTTAAGGCTCTCCATTAACCTGACTCCCACCTACAATTCCAAACATTTTTCATATTAATCCCCTACATGAATACATTCCAGTTGAATAATTTGAATCTGACAATATATCATTTGTGTTCATGCTTTTTTTGTGACTAGTATAAGCATCTACTTATTTCTGCCTTTTGAAATGTCTAGATGCACTTAAAGTACCACCCCTTCTGTCAAGCCTTCCTCAATCCCACCTCAAAAATTCATGGAGTAAATTAGTCTAACCTTTATAGAAAAAAAAATTGGGATTCTACCCAATAAATCACTAATCTATGCAAATCTTTTGATACCTATGTTGGGCATATACTCCCAAAGATAATGTTGAAAAGATGGATCTCTGTTAAGGAAAATGTTTAGAATCATTAAAAGTGCTGAGCAACTCCCCAGATAAAACAGTACAGTAGCTTTCTCCTATTCAATTTTGTGCCCAACTCATTGTCCATCCAGTGTGTCCATCTAGGATATTTTATGGAGTCTCTGAGCTGTTTACCCAACTGCATTGACAATAGTTCCTCCAAACAAAAGGCTTTCTTTCTCTCTCTCTCTCTCTCTCTCTCTCTCTCTCTCTCTCTCTCTCTCT
>NW_020947387.1:0-1895 GCF_900497805.2 Vombatus ursinus
TCTCTCTCTCTCTCTCTCTCTCTCTCTCTCTCTCTCTCTCTCTCTCTGTCTCTCTCTCTTTCATTTTTTCTGAGTGGCTAGTTAGGTATAACTCTTTTAAATGATGGATCTCACAGCATTCTGAGGCCTGTACATATTAGCATGATAATCATTCACAAAGAAACATCTGGAAAACCACACCATCTATAGAGAATCCCTTTTCCACTTTGATTCTACTCTGGATATCCCCCATAAAAGTGGCAAACACTTCTAATGAGCACATATCTGCCACGCTTAATAATAAGAGCTTGTCAAAGAGTTATCTCTGTTGATACATATTGCAAGGAATATTGTCTAATCTTAACATATGCAGGAAGGATACCTTTTTAAAAGAAATCTTCTGCATTCACTCTAATAAATCAAATACTTTTCCAACCCAACAAACAATAAGCATAGTGAAATTTTGTATTCACTATACCTTTCAGTCAATTCTGTTACTATAAGAATATGGTCTACTCTACAATATGATTTATATAAACCTGTCTCCTCATTCAAATGGCAATGGAGAGGGTCACTATAGATGTAAATATGCTACAGCACATTACCAACAAAGATTCTACAGGAAAAAAAATGCATAAATGATATCACCAGAGAGATATATGACCATAAAGGAAGTTGTCAGTCACAAAATAAGAGTGAAGTATTAGTAATAACAATAATGATAAGGATAATAAATAGCATTATTTTGATCCTGTTTTACATAGCACTTGAGTGTCACAAACACTTTACATATATTATCCTATTTAATCTCATGTCATCCAATCTTATACATGAAATGTCTTGAGAATTTATATGACAAGGACTAGTCAAAGGAGAAGGCATGGACTGTTTGTAGTCTTGACCATTGGAGTGAGTACCTGTATTGATAAGATCTCTCAAAGCTTGAAAAGAAATGACCTATCCTCCATTATATAAGCTACGTGAATACATGAATGAATTAATGAATTTCTTTGTCTCCCCAGAACTTGGAAACTTTCTTGCACAGTAGGTACCTAATAAATGTCTGCAAACTGATGGGGTAGTACAGATCTGTAATCCCTGCTACTCTGCAGGTTAAGGCTGGTGGATCATTTGAGTTAGGAAGTTCTCAGCTGCAGTAGGGCTAAAGTCATTCTGGTGGCATCACTAAGTTTGGCACTAATATGGTGAGGCCAAGGTAGTGGAGGGCCACCAGACTGCCTAAGGAGGATGAACCTGCCCAAGTCAGAAATACAGTCATCAAGGCTTCTATAATCTAATTAGTAGTGATGTTGGTCCCATGAGTAGCTATTGCACTTCTAGCCTGGGAGCAATAAAGAGTTGTTCAGTCACTTCAGTCGAGTCTGACTCTTTGTGACCTCATTTGGGGTTTTCTTGGCAAAGATATTGTAGTAGTTTGTCATTTCCTTCTCTGGCTTAATTGAAAGATGAGGAAACTGAGGCAAGCAGGATTAGGTGACTTGACCAGGGTCCGACAGCTACTAAGTGTCTCAGATCAAATTTGAACTCAGGAAGACAGATAGGTCTTCCTGATTTCAGTTCTGGCACTCTATCCACTGTGACACCTAGCTGCCCCAAGAGATGAGGAAATCTAGTCTCAAAAATAAAGGTCTATTGACTTATTCATGAAGTTTTGAAACTATCAATTGTGATAGCCTAAATAAGAAAGGATCAAATCCATAGATGTTCAAAAGGTTTAATTGACTTAGGGGAAAACATTCCTTCATTTAATTCCTTCAAATATTTATTAAACAATCATTATGTGTAAGGGTACTGTATTAATGAGTTTGAGATAATATTGTCTAATAAGTCATTAACGTGATAGTAAAGAAAAAAAAAAGGAAAATAGATGTTCAAAAGATTCAAGAGAATAATGA
>NW_020947388.1:0-1977 GCF_900497805.2 Vombatus ursinus
GTGTTACAATTCTGCCTAGAATTGTGTTATCACTCCCCCCCCCCCCCAGTCTTTGCTGATTTCTTATCTACTTGTATGGAAACTTAACTCTTTCATTTCATTTTTTTTACCTCCCTCTGATCTCAAAGTTACCTGAGGCTACATTTCACTCAATGGCTTTTCCTTGTCCACTCTCCTTATCTCCCTTTGAAAGCCCTAGTCCCACCTTAGATCTTCTTCCTTCCAGTTCCCTACATTATCTATTCAATCTATCTATCCCCATCCTCAATTCAATCTCCCATGGAATTCTCCCTAAATCACCCAGACCCTCTTTCCAGCCCCTTCTCTGGTCACCCAAAATTATTTCAGTGTATATAAGATCCACCTTGGCCCCCATTTAAATGCTGAGATGTTCTCATGCCTACTGACAAGCATCACCTGGCCTGTATGGTTTATCTCTAATAAACTTTTTCTTTGGCTAAAAGAAGATTTGGGTTGAATTGTTTCAGGCAGGGTCCACGTGTCATGATCTCAGAATCCTAGCACCCTTAAACCTCTATATCTCATCAGAACATTTTCAGCCCTTTATTTCCACTCACATAGTCTTAATATTTTGCTGACACTATGTAAAATGAGCTGGAAAAGGAAATGGCAAACCACTTCAGTATTTTTGCAAAGAAATCCCCAGAAAGTGGGATCAGGAGAGTCAGACATGACTGAACAACAAAAACAAATCTAAAGGGCAGCTAGATGGCACCAGGGATAGAAACTGGGCTTGGAAACAGGAAGACTCATCTTCTTAAATTCAAATCTGGCCTTACTTAGTAGCTGCATGACCTGGGCCAAGTCACTTAACTCTGCCTCAGTTCCTCATCTGTAAAATGAGCTGGAGAAGGAAACAGCAAACCACTCCAGTATCTCTGCCAAGAAAACACCAAAGTGGGGTCACAGAATCAGCCATGACTGAAACAACTCAACACCAGCATTATGATAGCATCCTACTTGGTATCCTCAAATCTTGAAATCTCTCTTCTCATTCAACAAACATTTACTAAGTACCTACTATGTACCAGACATTGTTCTAAGGACTAGAGACACAAAAAGTGGAAAAAGACAGTCTCTGCCCTCAAGGAGCTCATAATTTAATGAAGGAGATAAGGCAAGCAATTATAACAATATAATGCAAGCTATGTACAATGCATATAAGAAATCATTAAAAGAGATACAGCACTAGAATTAAAAGGGATTGGGAAAGGTTTCTGATACACCCTTCATACAGTCATCAAAACAACCTTTTTAAGTAATGGTACTCACCAAGACAGTGCCCTTATTTTTAAAAAGGGCTTCATAATGACTCCAGAGTTAAATCCAAATTCTTTGATCTGTCATTTAAGGCTCTCCATTAACCTGACTCCCACCTACAATTCCAAACATTTTTCATATTAATCCCCTACATGAATACATTCCAGTTGAATAATTTGAATCTGACAATATATCATTTGTGTTCATGCTTTTTTTGTGACTAGTATAAGCATCTACTTATTTCTGCCTTTTGAAATGTCTAGATGCACTTAAAGTACCACCCCTTCTGTCAAGCCTTCCTCAATCCCACCTCAAAAATTCATGGAGTAAATTAGTCTAACCTTTATAGAAAAAAAAATTGGGATTCTACCCAATAAATCACTAATCTATGCAAATCTTTTGATACCTATGTTGGGCATATACTCCCAAAGATAATGTTGAAAAGATGGATCTCTGTTAAGGAAAATGTTTAGAATCATTAAAAGTGCTGAGCAACTCCCCAGATAAAACAGTACAGTAGCTTTCTCCTATTCAATTTTGTGCCCAACTCATTGTCCATCCAGTGTGTCCATCTAGGATATTTTATGGAGTCTCTGAGCTGTTTACCCAACTGCATTGACAATAGTTCCTCCAAACAAAAGGCTTTCTTTCTCTCTCTCTCTCTCTCTCTCTCTCTCTCTCTCTCTCTCTCTCTCT
>NW_020947389.1:0-1896 GCF_900497805.2 Vombatus ursinus
TCTCTCTCTCTCTCTCTCTCTCTCTCTCTCTCTCTCTCTCTCTCTCTGTCTCTCTCTCTTTCATTTTTTCTGAGTGGCTAGTTAGGTATAACTCTTTTAAATGATGGATCTCACAGCATTCTGAGGCCTGTACATATTAGCATGATAATCATTCACAAAGAAACATCTGGAAAACCACACCATCTATAGAGAATCCCTTTTCCACTTTGATTCTACTCTGGATATCCCCCATAAAAGTGGCAAACACTTCTAATGAGCACATATCTGCCACGCTTAATAATAAGAGCTTGTCAAAGAGTTATCTCTGTTGATACATATTGCAAGGAATATTGTCTAATCTTAACATATGCAGGAAGGATACCTTTTTAAAAGAAATCTTCTGCATTCACTCTAATAAATCAAATACTTTTCCAACCCAACAAACAATAAGCATAGTGAAATTTTGTATTCACTATACCTTTCAGTCAATTCTGTTACTATAAGAATATGGTCTACTCTACAATATGATTTATATAAACCTGTCTCCTCATTCAAATGGCAATGGAGAGGGTCACTATAGATGTAAATATGCTACAGCACATTACCAACAAAGATTCTACAGGAAAAAAAATGCATAAATGATATCACCAGAGAGATATATGACCATAAAGGAAGTTGTCAGTCACAAAATAAGAGTGAAGTATTAGTAATAACAATAATGATAAGGATAATAAATAGCATTATTTTGATCCTGTTTTACATAGCACTTGAGTGTCACAAACACTTTACATATATTATCCTATTTAATCTCATGTCATCCAATCTTATACATGAAATGTCTTGAGAATTTATATGACAAGGACTAGTCAAAGGAGAAGGCATGGACTGTTTGTAGTCTTGACCATTGGAGTGAGTACCTGTATTGATAAGATCTCTCAAAGCTTGAAAAGAAATGACCTATCCTCCATTATATAAGCTACGTGAATACATGAATGAATTAATGAATTTCTTTGTCTCCCCAGAACTTGGAAACTTTCTTGCACAGTAGGTACCTAATAAATGTCTGCAAACTGATGGGGTAGTACAGATCTGTAATCCCTGCTACTCTGCAGGTTAAGGCTGGTGGATCATTTGAGTTAGGAAGTTCTCAGCTGCAGTAGGGCTAAAGTCATTCTGGTGGCATCACTAAGTTTGGCACTAATATGGTGAGGCCAAGGTAGTGGAGGGCCACCAGACTGCCTAAGGAGGATGAACCTGCCCAAGTCAGAAATACAGTCATCAAGGCTTCTATAATCTAATTAGTAGTGATGTTGGTCCCATGAGTAGCTATTGCACTTCTAGCCTGGGAGCAATAAAGAGTTGTTCAGTCACTTCAGTCGAGTCTGACTCTTTGTGACCTCATTTGGGGTTTTCTTGGCAAAGATATTGTAGTAGTTTGTCATTTCCTTCTCTGGCTTAATTGAAAGATGAGGAAACTGAGGCAAGCAGGATTAGGTGACTTGACCAGGGTCCGACAGCTACTAAGTGTCTCAGATCAAATTTGAACTCAGGAAGACAGATAGGTCTTCCTGATTTCAGTTCTGGCACTCTATCCACTGTGACACCTAGCTGCCCCAAGAGATGAGGAAATCTAGTCTCAAAAATAAAGGTCTATTGACTTATTCATGAAGTTTTGAAACTATCAATTGTGATAGCCTAAATAAGAAAGGATCAAATCCATAGATGTTCAAAAGGTTTAATTGACTTAGGGGAAAACATTCCTTCATTTAATTCCTTCAAATATTTATTAAACAATCATTATGTGTAAGGGTACTGTATTAATGAGTTTGAGATAATATTGTCTAATAAGTCATTAACGTGATAGTAAAGAAAAAAAAAAAGGAAAATAGATGTTCAAAAGATTCAAGAGAATAATGA
>NW_020947390.1:0-57134 GCF_900497805.2 Vombatus ursinus
TCATGATCTTGAGAACTCTCACCATACTAAGTGTTCCAATTTGGACACTCTTTAGCTTAGCAGTCTCTCCTTGGACGTATTAATGTGAGTGGATATATGTATTTGTATATATGTGTATGCATGTATGAATGTCATCTTTAACTGGATATCTCATAAAAATTTCAAATTAATTATGCCCAAAACAGAACTCATTATTATCCATCCCTGTGAAACTTGCCTCTCTTACAAATTTCTGTATCTTTGGCAAAGGAACATTCTTTCTATGACCCAGATATAGAATTTAATATTTACCATTATATTTTTAAAAATATAAATTACCCAGATTAACAGAACTGTTAATAAAATACTTAAAACCATCTTGTAAAAAGAAATTGAACAAGCCATAAATAAACTCCCTTAGAAAAAATCTCAAGTGCCAAATGGATATAAAAATGAATTCTACCACACATATTAATTCCAATACTATATAAACTATTTGGAAAAATAGGTAAAGAAGGAATTCTACCTAATTCCTTTTATGACACAAATATGGTACTTACACCTAAACCAGGAAGAGCCAAAACAGGCAAAGAAAATTATAGACCAATTCCACTAATAATATCAATGCAAAAAATTTAAACAAAATATTAACAAAGAGATTACAGCAATTTATCAGGAGGATAATACACTATGACCAAGTAGGATTTATACCAGGAATGCAGGGCTGGTTCAATATTAGGAAAACTATCAGCATAATTGACCATATCAATAAAAAAAACTAACAGAAATCATATGGTTGTCTCAATAGATGCAGAATAAGCTTTTGACAAAATATAGTGCCTATTACTATTAAAAATACTAGAGAGCATAGGAATAAATGCAGTTTTCACTAAAATGATAAGCAATGTCTCTCTAAAACCATCAGCAAAAATTATGTGTCATATGAATAAACTAGAAACATTCCCAATAAGGGTGCCCATTATCACCACTATTATTCAATATTGTACTAGAAATGTAAGCTATAGCAATAGGAGAAGAAAAAGAAATTGAAAGAAATAAAATAGGCAATGAGGAAACAAAACTCACTTTTTGCAGATGATATGATGGTATACTTACAGAATGCTAGAGAATCAACTAAAAACCCCTTGAAAATATTAACATTACAAAAATTGCAGAATATAAAATAAACCCACATAAATCATCAGTATTTCTATATATTACCAAAGCCCAGCATCGAAAAATAGAAAGAGAAATTCCATTTAATATATCTGTAGACAATATAAAATACTTGATGGTCTACTGGCCAAGACAAATCCAAATGAACATAATTACAAAACACTTTTCACACAAATAAAGTCATATCTAAACAATTGGAAAATATCAATTGTTCATAGGTAGTCTGAGCTAATGTAGTAAAAATGACAATTCTGCCTAAACTAATTTACTTATTTAGTGCTATACCAATGAAACTACCAAAATTATTTTATAGAGCTAGAAAAAATAATTACAAAATTAATCTGGAAGAACAAGAGGTCCAAAATGTCAAGAGAATTAATGAAAAATGTAAAGGAAGGTGGCCTAGTTGTACCAGACCTAAAACTGCATTATAAAGCAGCAATCATCAAAACTATGTGCTACTGGCTAAGAAATGGCATGGTAGATCAGTGGAATAGGTTAGGTACAGGAGACACAGTAGGAAATGAGTATAGTAATTTACTGTTTTATAAACCCAGAGACTACAGCTTCTGGAATAAGAATTCACCATTTGATGAAAAGTGCTGGGAAAATTGGAAAATAGGATGGCAGTAAGTAGGCATATACCTACAACTCACACCATATAAAAGTTGAAATGGGTACATAATTTAGAAACAAGGGATGACACCGTAAGCAAATTAGGAGAACAAGGAATAGTTTACTTGTCAGATCTATGGAAAACATAAGAACTTATGACCAAACAAAAATTGGAAACATTATGAAATGCAAAATAGATAATTTTGATTACATTATATTAAAAAATTTTTGCTCAAAACTAATGCAACCAGGATTAGAAAGAAAGCAGAAAGCTAGGAAATCATTTTTACAGCCAGTGTTTCTGATGATGGCTTCTCAAAGTGCCACCTCACCCCTATCAGGTTGGCTAATATGGCAAAAAAAAGGGAAGTTTTATATATTGGATAAGATATGAGGAAATTGGAACACTAATGCATTGTTGGTGGAGTTGTGAACTCATCCAACCATTCTAGAGAACAATTTGGAACTATGCTGAAAATGCTTTAAAATTGGGCATATCCTTTGATCCAGCAATACCACTACTAGGTCTGTATCCTAAAGACATCATAAAAAAGGAAAAGGATTCACATGTACAAAAATATTTACAGCACCTCTTTTTCTGATGGCAAAGAATTGAAATAGAGGGGATGCCCATCAAATGGGGAATGGCTGAATAAGTTATGGTATATGAATATAATGGTTCTATAAGAAATTATAAGTATGTGGATTTCAGAAAAACCTGACAAGACTCACATGAACTAATGCTGAGTGAAGTGAGCAGAACCAGGAGAACATTGTACACAGTAACAATATTGTGTGGTGATTAATCATGATAGACTTAGCTCTTCTCAGCAATACAATGATCCAAGACAATTACAAAAGACTTGTGATAGAAAATGCTAACCACATCCAGAGAAAGAACTATGGAGTGTGAATGCAAATCAAAACATACTATTTTCACTTTTTTTTCCTTTCTCATGGTTTTTCCCTTTTGTTCTGACTCTTCTTTAACAACATGACTAATGTGGAAATATGTTTAACATGATTATACATGTATAATCTATATCAAAGTGCTTGCTGTCTTGAGGAGGGTGGAATTAAAGGAGGGAAGGAGAAAAATTTGGAACTCAAGATCTTACAAAAATTAATGCTGAAAACTATCTTTTAATATAATTAGGGAAAATATTATTTTTTTAAAAAAGAGCAATCCTTGACTCCTCATTTTTCCTTATGCCATATATCCAGTTATTTGCCAAATCTTATCAATTCTACCTCCATAACATTTCTTGCATCCAATTCCTTCTCTTTATTTAGATAACCATGCTTTATTTCAAGGTGTCATAATTTCTTTCCCCAACTCTTACACTAGCCACTTGCTGGTTTCCCAACCTCATGTCTCTCCTCACTCTAATTACCCTCCAAAGTGATATTTCTAGAGGATAATTCATACCATGTCCCTTCCCGTGGATTCAACAAACTCTCTTTGGAATCCAAAGCCATTTAAAGCTTACCTGCAAGCAACACGTCCATAAATATTGTTCATTATTCCCCTTCATTCACTCTTTTTTCCCCTCTAAACTGGCTTTGCTACTTACTATATAAAATACCAAATTTTTTGGATTCTGATCCTTCACAAGGCCTTTCCTGTTGCCTAGAATTAATTATCTTCTCATCCTCAACAAATAAAAACTCTAGTTTATTTCCAAATGCAACTTCAATGCTGTATTCTACATGATGCTTTTTCTCATCCTGATAAATCCTAAAAATAACCTTCTGCCCAAACACACACTAATAAATTATCTTGGGTTTACTTTTTATTTGTGTTCTGTGTGTGTGTGTGTGTGTGTGTGTGTGTGTGTGTGTGTGTGTGTACTATACATCCTTGGAGTCACTGAGTCATTTTGTTTTTCCTTCTTTATATTGCCAACAGCAAACTCAGTGTTTTGAATAAAGCCGGGAACTAAGTAAATGCTTGTTGATTCATTGTGTCAAACAATGAGACCTTCAAATGTTTTTAACCTCAAATTCAGACAACTTATAGGTACAGAATTTCCTCAATCTGTTTTCACTGGTTTTGATTCATTAGAAATAATTGACTAAAATTAAACCATTGAAACTAAAAGAAAAATATACTGTTAGTCATAAAGAAATGTGCACCCATGCATACATTTATTTTACCTGACCATCTGTGATAGAACCAATGTCTATCCCATTTTTTCCTTTCATTCCTTCCCTCCCCTCTCCACCAAGAGATGGGAAATAAAGAGAGGATTCTGAGAAGATGATGGAGTAGATCAGAAAATTACAAACTCTCCAGATTTTCTCCAGCATTAAGACAAAATAGTGCCTCGGGGCAAATGTAGACCAGTAAAAACAAATAAGAATTTGGGCAGAACTTCTGGGACAACTGGAGAAGATCTGAGCTTTGGTCTCTACTAGCTCCCAACTAGCTCCCCTGAAACAGCAAGCAGCAAACACTGGGGCAATGTGTGTTTAGAGGCAGCTTTGATCACAGTCACAGGAATTTTCACTGCCTTGATGGTGTGGGGAGTCAGGCATCTGATCAGGGGAAGATTGAGAGTACTTCTGCTGATAAGGGATGCCAGGACCAGCTGTGCTGCTGAACTGGCTCTGGGCAAGAAAAAACCAGCACAAACCTAGTGAGTGCAGAAACAGTGAGGCAGGAACACTGCTAGCTGTGGGCACTTACATGTGGGCAAAGATCTTAGTTTCACTTCCATGCCAGAGAGGAGAACCAAAGGAGAATCCAAGGACAGCCATACAATCCCCCATATACCAAGACAAGAGGTGGTTACAATAACAAGCTGTTATTAAAAAAAAAATGAGCAGGCAAAGAAGAAAGAATCAAACTATAGAAAGTTACCATGGGAATAGAGAAGAGTGGGGTTCATCTTCAAAAAAAGATACTGACACAAAAAAGCTTCTCCTATGACAAAGAGTAACATCAGATGATGACCTGCCCAAAAAGAATTCACAGAAGAACTTAAAAAAGACTTTAAAAATCAAATGAGATTGAAGAAAAAAATTTATAAAATAAGAACAACCCAAGAAAAACAAGAAGATTATGAAAAGAAAGTCAACCAACTAGAAAAGAAGATCCCGAATCTTAAGGAAGAAAACAATTCCTTGAAAATTAGAATTGGGGCCAAGATGGCGGAGTAAAAGCAGTGACTTGCCTGAGCTTTCCCCCAAACCCCTCCAAATACCTATAAAAATGACTCTAAAGAAATTCTAGAGCAGTAGAACCCTAAAAAGACAGAGTGAAAAAATTTGCACCCCAGGACAACTTGGATGCTTGATGGGAAAGATCTGTTGTGATGAGCTGGGAGAGGACCGCAGTTCAGCATGGGCCACACAGCAAAGACAGAGCCTCAGCAAACCTGGAGCAGTAGTGAAGGTCTGTCGGACCTGGGAGAGAGAGGAATGTGGTCTGGCCCCAGTGCTGGACCAACCCGGGGAGGCAGCTACTTCCTGAGCTCTTGGCCCAAAGATGGTGGGGGGATCAGCTGGGTAATCAGAGGGGAGTTGCAGAGATCTCTTTGCTGGGGCTGAGGCAGGATTCTCTTGCTTTGCCCATGCTTGGATTTGAGTTGCAGTCATAGGTGATGGTCCTGGTATGAGGAGGAGTGCTGGCGTGGTGGAGCTTGTGGTGGCAGTGGACAGGGAAACCTCCTCACAGTTCAGAGGCAGAAAAAAATGCTTGTGGTCACTCATAGACCAGAGCACAAGCCAGGAGAAGAGTAAATGCCTCACCTTTGATCATAGCATCTTGGAAGAACTGAAAATTGGCAGGTTCCTAGAAGTATCTCCGAAAACAGCTGCACAAAACCCCCAAAGCTTGGGACAGTACACCCTCCACACTGGAAGCACAACCCTACCTTAACAAAGAGTTTAAAAGTCAAATAATTGGCTAGGAACATGAGCAAACAGTGGAAAAAAACTCAGACCATAGAATATTACTTTGGCGAAAAAGATCAAAACATACAACCAGAAGAAGAAAATAAAATCAAAGCTTCTCCATCCAAAGACTCCAGGAAAAATATGAATCAGTCCCAGGCCATGGAAGAGCTCAGAAAGGATTTTGAGAAGCAAGTAAGAGAAGCAGAGGAAAAAGTGGCAAGATAAATGAGAGTGATACAAGAAAATCATGAAAAATATGTCCACAGCTTGCTAAAGGAGACCCAAAAAATACTAAAGAAAATAACAATTTAAAAATTAGAGTAACTCCAATGGTGAAAGAAGTCTAAAATGAGAAGAAGAATGCCTTAAAAAGCAGAATTGGCCAAATGGAAAAGGAGGTCCAAAAGCTCACTGAAGAAAATAATTCCTTAAAAATTAAAATGGAGTAAATGGAAGATAATGAGTCTATGAGAAATCAAGAAAATATAAAAAAAAGAATGAAAAAAGAAGATAATGTGAAATATCTCATTGGAAAAATAACTGACTTGGAAAATAGATCCAGGAGAGATTACTTTAAAATTATTGGATTACCTGAAAGCCATGATCGAGAAAAGAGTCTAGACATCATCTTTCAAGAAATTATTAAGGAAAACTGCCCTGACATTCTCTAACCTGAGGGTAAAATAGAAATTGAAAGAATCCACCAATCACATCTACATTCTATACAATGAAGAGGGAGTGATGAAAATTTCTAATTAATTTATCTAATTGTCAAAATTTTTCTTTCAATTTAAAAGAATAAAGGAAAACTCCCAAGAATATTATAGCCAAATTCCAGAGTCACCAGGTCATGGAGAAAATATTGCAAACAGCCAGAAAGAAAAAAATTCTAATATTTGTGGAAACACAATCAGGATAACACAAGATTTTGCAGATTCTACATTAAGTGACTGGAGGGCTTGGAATATGATATTCTGGAGGTAAAAGGAATTAGGATTAAAACCAAGAATCACCTACCCAGCAAAACTGAGTGTAGTCAGTGAGGGAGGAAATGACATTCAATGACAGAGGAATTTAATGCATTCTTGAGAAGCCAGAGCTAAACACAAAAATTGACTTTCAAATATAATATAATATCTTACAGTTGAGTTAAAAATAAAATTCAAAAACATGGTAGGAGGCGGTTCACTGGTAGATCATTTGAAAATGATATGGAGGTTTTAGAGGACTACAAAATAAACATGAATTAAAAGTATGACATGAAAGAAAAAATGATGCTATGAAAGAGGCAGAACGCACAAATGAGGAAAAGTCATGTTTCTTTTCTCCCCATTGGTCAGGCCATATTTTTAAACATAGTGTAGGTGAAGAGTATCTAGAGGAGAGAGAAATGAAATGAGGTTGCCTCCTTCCTACTGGTTTCCTTGATAGATTATGCATATGTATATTAAAATGATCTCCAAAATCACTCAAAATAATCTGATTTAAATATCTACATAGGAAAAAATGTAAATAGATGAAGAGTATCTAATATTTACTCTAGTGATCTCCAAAGCTAGAGCCATGGTGCACTAAAGTGGCTGTACTATGACCCTAATGTCTAAGACCTGCCTTGATACACCAAGCCCTGCATGTGATACACCAAGTAGAATGTGGAAAGGGGAGGGCCCCTCCATTATCTATTCAATAGCCAATCACAGGCTCCCACTCCACCCCAATGTAAGTATACCATCCCTTTCTTTTTTTTTATTTTTTATACTATCCCTTTCTAGTACATTTCAATTCTCCCTTATTCTGTTCCTTCCTTCATATGACTACTTATAGTTGTTCATATCTTAAACCCCTCCAGGTAGTTATAACTGAAACTTTGACATTTACAGCTGCCTCACAGGCAAAATACTTGCCTCATTTCTCCCTACCAAAAGACAAACCCTTACTCTCATGGCTATTACAGATTTCCTTTTACAGACATGCGCTTCCATCCAGGACAATGGCTAATATTTAATATGTGTGTACATGCGTACACACACACACACACATACACACACACACACACACACACACACACACACACTTATTTTTCCAGTGAGAAAAAGTGAATAGCACAGGGAAAAGCAGGCACTGGTAGAAGTGCTACAATCTACATTAGAGAATTCATTACATTGTCTCTCCATTCCCAAACCCATCTTTTAAACTATTTTTTTCCCTCCAGGGTACCACCATATTTACAATGCCTAGCTTCTCAACTTCATTATTATCCATGTCTCCTCATTCAACTGAAATTTTTCATTTCAATCACCAATAATCTCTTAACTATAAACTGGAGGGCATTTTTTTTTTTTACAATTTGCATCCTTCTCTATTTCTCTGATGCATGTGATACTATTAACCATTATAATAGAGCTAATATTTACCAATGTTTTACCCATGAGTTAGGCCTATGATTTCTCTTTTCCTAGAGTGACAGGGATTCACTTTGCCTAAAAGAGACAAAGCAGTCTTAGGACATGATCAGTCCCTGTTTCCCTGATTCAGCTTCTTTTAACCCTAGCCACAGAATGAGGTATGGCCAATCCCATCTCCTGTGAAGGGGATCAGCTGCCCTAAATAGGAGACAAAGCTGTTCTCTAGACTCAATTGGCCCTCATCAACCAAGGGCATAAAATTTCTAGCCAAATGGAGTCAGAATCTCTCAGATTCATTGTGTGATTTAGATAATGGGAGTTCCTAAGCTTTATCCTGATGACCTGTTGAACAGACAGATTTCCATAATGATGCTTAGGTGGCATGTCTACCAAAGATAAATGGAAATACTGCTGCATCATTGCTCTGTTGGGGAAAAGTAAACTTTTTTTTTGTTAACCATTCAATGACTTATGAATACTTAAATCAAATCCAAACCAAGAATACTGGTGGTAGATCTGCCTCCTAAACCACCAGTCTCCTGTTGAATAATCTCCCCTTTCTGGTTTGCTAAAAATAAGGTAGAAAGTCACATATGTTCACAAAAAACTTGGATACAGAATTTCTAACCTGTTTAAAAATCTTCCAAATGAAGCTTCACCACATTGTAAATCCATTTGTTAAAAATAAGAAAATGTAGTAACTTCAAATTAGCTTTGAATAATTGATAAACATCAAGAAATATGGAAATTTACCAGCTAAATTTAGAAAAGAAATTTCGAATCATTGGAGGATACTCATTATGAAATGTGTTATATTTAGTAAGTACAGTCAATATTTCACTTTTCCATTTGGATTTTTATGTCCTCTGATTGTAGAGTTCTTTCTAGGATCTTCCATTTGAGGAAATGTCCACACCAGCCATGTTCACCTCTGTCTTTGCTCAACTCTCAGGATTTCTTTTTTCCACACCTTTCTTCCTCTCTCCAAAATCAGCCCCCTTTGTGTGTTGTCTTCCCTCATTAGAATGCAAGCTCCATCTAACTAGAAAAATACAAATTAAAACAACTCGGAGGTACCACCTCACACCTATCAGGTTGGCTGACAGAAAAGAAAAATGATAAATGTTGGAGAAGATGTGAGAAAATTGGAATACTAATGTGCTGTTGGTGGAGTTGTGAACTGATCCAACCATTCTAGAGAGCAGTTTGGAACTATCTCCAAAGACCTATAAAATTGTGTATACCCTTTGATCCAGCAGTACCACTACTAGGTCTGTATCCTAAAGAGATCACAGAAAAGGGAAAAGGACCAAATGCACAGAAATATTTATAGCAGTTCTTTTTGCGGTGGCAAAGAATTAGAAATTGAGGGGATGTCCATCAGTTGGAGAATGGCTGAACAAGTTGTGTTATATGAATGTCATGGAATACTATTGCTTCTTTCTTTCTTTGTTTTCCCACTAGGCAATGGGGTTAAGTGACTTGCCCAAGGTCTCACAGCTAGTGTTATGTGTCATAGGCCAGATTTGAACTCAGGTCCTCCTGAATCCAGGGCCGGTGCTCTATCCACTGTGCCACCTAGCTGCCCCAGTACTATTGTTTCATAAGAAATGATGAGCAGGAAGGTTTCAGAAAAACCAGAAAGACTTACATGAATTGATGCTGAGTGAAGTGAGAACCAGAAGAACATTGTACACAGTAACACCAACATTATGTGATGATCAACTATGATAGACATAGCTCTTCTTAATAATACAATGATCCAAGATAATTCCAAAAGACTCATGATGGAAAATGCCATCTACATCCAGAGAAAGAACTATGAAGTCTGAATTCAAATCAAAGCATATTTTTCACTTTTTGTTTTTTTTCTTTCTTACGGTTTTTCCCTTTTGTTTTGATTCTTATTTTACAATATGGCAAATGCAGAAATATGATTAATATGATTGTACATGTATAACTTATATCAGATTGCTTGTTGTCTTGGGCAGAGGGGAGATTGGGAGGGGGAAAAAATTCAAAATCTTATAAGAGTAAAGGTTGAAAAAAATTGGGGGGAACAAGAATGCAAGCTCCTTGAGGGCAGGGTCTTTCTTTTTACATTTAGTTTTATTCCCAGCATTTAGGTGAGTGCCTAGCACACAGTAAATGATTGGTAAGTGCTTTATCATGGCGGATAGGTGGTTCAGTGAATAGAGCTCTAATAGAGCTCTTTAACTATTTCTTATACCTCAGACAGAAAATGTAAATAGATAAGGTACTATGCCAGGAATGCTACAGGAAAAGGAGAGCCAATCAGGGTTGCCTTTGAGAAAAATTGCATTTTTTAATAACTCCAGTCTACTCCCTTAACAACATTCTTCAGGAGATGGCTGTGACTGTCAGTCATGGAAGATGACTGTTTCCAAAGAATTTGAAATTGAAACTCACCCAATGGGCAGTGGAAAAGTTCCTGGTATGAACGGGCTTCAGCATTTTATGAACAAATTACTACAGGTAGAAAAAACTTAAAGGATGACATCAGAAAAATGTATGACAAAAATAAGGTAATAGCTTTTTCCAAAATGATGACTTTGAGTCATTCAAATTTAACATATATAAAATTGAATTCACTATTTCTCCACAAAAAACCTCCCCTTTCCAAACTTTCAAATTTCAGGTTTCTGTCAAAGGTGCATCTTTTCAAGTGTCTCATATATATACTAATGGCATAATGTTCGCCTCCCCTCTCTTGTTAGAAGTTGACCATTTACAACATCTCTTACATTGACCATCTTAATTTAGGACCTAAACTTCTTACAAGATTATTATAATAGCCAATGGACCTGCCTGCCTCGTTTCCCACCTCAAGTTCCATCCCATATACTGATGCCAAAGGAAATTTCCTTAAGTGAAGATAATGGCGATGTGATTTCTCTAATCAATCAATTTCAATGCCTTTTGATTTCCTATAGGCTAAAATGCAGATTCCTCTGTTAAAATTGTAATAATTCCCTTTCCCCAATCATCTTTCCCCAATCTATCTTTCTAGCCTTATTAAACATAACATCCCAATCCACACTCTGTGATCCATCTAAACTGGCCTTCTCTCTTTCCTCACATAGAGTAATCACTATGCAAGTCTTCATATATGGCTATCTCCCATTCCTGGAATGTACTTTCTCTTTACTGATAGGTACCTCAGAATTACTAATGCCCTCCATTTCCAACTATCATGTATTTAAATCCTTTGCATAGGTTTTTTTTTAATCTTTACAGTAATATATTATATTACTATAAATTAAATTTATTGTATATATATATTTGTACTTTCACTAACCCATTAAATATAATCTGCTTGCAATGATTACATTAGCACATAATAGGTACTTAATAAACTCTCATTGATCTATTTATTGATTGGTTGATCGATTGACAGTGAAAGCCAGTGAAGCAAAAGAGGAGGGAAAAAGTTTTATTTTGTTCTTTGACTTTTGCTTTCTTTAAATTACCTACAATTTGCCATTATGAAAAATTAAATCAGTGTAAAGACATTTGTATGCAAATGAAAAGATAAAGAGCTTAAATGATAGGATTCAGTTATCATCAATCCCTTCTCTCCCCTCCACTCTGCCAGCACCCTCTCCCTTTCTCCTCCTTGGTCTGAACACCATTTTATTATAGTGTGAGATTAATTTCTATCAGTAACATTTTACAAGTGGTCAATAGCCTAAAAATGAGAAGCTAAAACTGCCACAATTACAAAGAAAGTATTAGTGTGTTTACTTGAAAATTATTCTGCACAGACCAACCCTCATGTTTAAAGCAATACAGAATTTACTGCTGGGTTATGTCAATGTTAGAATGTATTTATAAAGGCATATATAGGGAAAATATAATACATCTAATGAAATTCTGTAGCACGTACCCTTCCTGCCTGCTAGCAATATATTACTCCAGACCTGTGGAAGCTAAATGTTTTTAATGAGCACAACACTGTTGATCATCACAGGTTTTTGACATCTTAAGAACAGGTTGTGTTTACATCATGGGGATCTGGAGATAAACAAACACATTGAAACCCAAAGTCCCCCTTTGAAGAAAAACAAGTTTTCATTTTATAGGTGTTTATTATGAACAGAAAGCCTTTTATAAATGATTAGACTCAGGCTGAAATGGGATTGAATGACCTTATGTGTTTGAGTTTAAAGGGCTGTTAAAATTGTTGACAGGCTTTTTTGTTTTTCTAGTAAAAATATATATTCAAGGAGATGATAAGAGGCATTGTCTCCTTTTATTATCCAAGGTGATGTTTGATATTGCGGGGAGTTTGTGTGAGACAAGAGGAGGAGAAAGAGTAAGAGAGATGATGAAAGACAGAGTCAGTGAGAGAGAATGAGAGATGGAGAAGCAGAGATAGAGATAAGAGGAATGGGGGAGGGGGGGAAGAGAGAGACAGAGAGACAGAGAAGCAGTAGTAGCTCCAAACTCTGAGATGCTGCTCCTGGTTATTCAAGTCCCACTTCCCCAGGCACATAGACACCTACATGATGGACCATGAACAATTTTCCACATTATTTCCTCCCCCCAAAAAATAATTACCTACCTCCCATTCCTTCCTCTAAGGCTCCACACTGAAGCAGCAAGAAATAAAATAAAGTAATTCATGCTGTTATTGATGGCATTAACAAAAATGCTTAATAGATTTTTCTCTTTGAGGAGTATAGCTATAGAACCATAGAAAAAATAAAATTTTAGAAATAGAGAAGGATGTAGACATCACCAAATTTAATGTCCTCATTTTACAGATGAGGAAACTGAGAACCACTGAGATTAAATGATCTGTGTAAGGATACAGAAAACTAGCTATCAAGTGGAAGAATTGATATGCAAAAGCAGATCATCTGATGCAGTGAATTTTTCTAGACATTATTCTTTAATTGGTGCTTTCAGTGTCTTAACTAAAAGAAACAACATTATGGGAACTTAAGGCAGGAGGGAAGTGGCTTGGGGCAAGGGGAGGAAGGGAAGGGTAGTTAACATAAGGCTTCTTGTGTCATATGGACAATGATCTATTCTATTTAATAGTAGGATTAACCTTACATAGAAGCTTAGGTGGCACTTGATCCAATATGATTCCAAAGGAAAAAGTAAGAAATAATGGGTGTTAAACTCAAGGAATTTTAGTTTTCTTGACTACATTGGAGGAAAATTATTGGGGAAATTTTATTTAGGATGAAGAGGAGTCAAAAGTTAGAGATTAGGGCTTCATCCTCAAGTCTGTGTACATCATATTTCCAAGTTAGAAATATTATTTTAAAAAGGCAGTAAGATTCTAGAAATGAGAAGCCACTGGAGATGGGAAAAGAGGAAAATTGTGAAACAAGAGTTCATCCACCAACTTGTAGGCTCTATCACATTTTCTCAGCATTTTATTCATTTGTTCCTTAAGAACTTGGTCTCAGGGACAGCTAGGTGGTACAGTGGATACAGCACCAGCCCTGAAGTCAGGATGGACCCGAGTTCAAATTCGGCCTGAGACACATAACACTTAACTAGCAGTGTGACCCTGGGAAAGTCACTTAACCCCAATTGCCTCACAAAAAAAGAACTTGGTCTCAACTAAAGATGTGTGGTTAATATTCCTGACTTTCTTTGGCTACTTATTCCAGAGGGTTTGGTTATTAAAAGTGTACTCTATGATGAGTTTTGAGTGAGTGAATTTTTAATTTGCTTTTCTTGGCTTCATGTTTGAGTTGAGCAACTGAGGGGTCAAACCTTTAAGAAAAATTCTAAAAGGACTTGAATGACTTTTCATTGAAGCAGGTTGGATTTTTTTTTAAATTATTCAGTACTTTTAATCACCCCAAACTACTTCCCATGGGAAAAATAATAAAAAAACAATAAAATAAAACCTCATATCATAAATGTCCTTTATATAAGTTAATTAATAAGTTACTATCTTCGTTTTAATTTAATATACAATTTAATTGTATATGTTCATGTATATGCCTATATTTATACTTTTAACCCATTAAAATGTAATCTGCTTGCAATATAACATCTAGCACCAGGCACTATATCTTATCTTCTAATAGAAGTCTCATTTGTACAGCCTTTATTGGCTAAAACGAATAAAAGGGAATTCACATAATGACATGATTAAAATCTTAACAAAACACCAAATCACTGAGGATACATCAATATAATTCAAACAAGCATTCTAACTATTGGACTATAATGTTTTTTGGTTGTGAAACTTAGACCATGCCGATTTACACAGAATCATAGCTGTTGATAAGTAACTCAAATCACAATGGAAAGAGATCCATTGTGGAGGAAGAGGGGGATGAAACACATTTCCAAATAACATAAAGGATAATGCCTTGAGGACATATATGTTCAATCAACAAGGATTGATAAATTCCTGCTATGTGCCTAGTACTGCGCTAGTCAGTCACTGAAGATACAAATGGAAAAATAAATGAAGTTTCTGCCCTAAGGAGTCTAAAAAGGAAGTGGGCAAAAATGTGACAAGAGTGAGGAATAACAAATAGAACTCAGGCTTAAATGAAATGTAAAAAGGAAAAAAGACACACGAACAAAAACAAATCAACAAAACCTGGAGCAATAGTTATTTACCTAGGATCCATTACTCTGCTAGGGACAAATTAGTGATTTAACTGGGACCATGAACCTGGTGGAGGGGAATTTCATCTTTATTTCAATATAATTAGTTTAGTTTATAATGATTTATTTCATTTGAAAGATTAAAAACATTTTTCTGAGAGGAGGTCCATAGACTTCTCTAGGCTGCCAAAAGGAGGCAATGACACAAATAAAGTTTAATAACTTAGACTTACAACAAGACCTCTTATAGCACTTAAGTAGAACACTTTGGGGGGGGTCACAAATGGATGCATACTGCACCATAGTGTCATGAGGAGAGGTATTGATAAGATCAAAGCCTTATTGAGTAAATAAAATTTTTCATAAGCACAGGGAAATGGGAACTACATATCAATATTTTACTAAGTGTAGTCTTTGAGCACTTTCAAGGTAGTCTTCAGGAAACAGAGATTTAAAGTACAAGATAGAGGTATGCCAGTTGTGTTTTGTGAAAGCCACAGTCAAAGAAAGAGGAAAAATAGTCTACGTTGAGCGATTTGTGGTACTAGAAATTCATAAACAGATAGACTCTGTCCTTAATGGATATCCCAAACTTCTGTGTTTGGTTTTCTGCTTTTCCCTCAGTTGTGCTCCCTTTTGACTGTAATTCAAATGAGAAAGGTCAAGGTATCAAAAGTGAAGAGTCCACGGACAGGAGAGATTGTATTTCCTCTAAAGTTACCAAATGGAAGTAAGTAACTTCAACAATTATTATTTGTGATCCAGTCTCTATTATCTCACAGTTATCCTGGGATTCTTTCCAGTCTCTGAGTCTCACATATGGCTTTCTACTTCTGGGACACTGCTGAACACAACAGAGCAAAGGCATCATTTCACAAATTTGAACTTAAAAAAAAAACCTATTGGAACATAGAAATGTGACTGTAAAGGTTGTCTATGAACTGGACTGATTTATGCCAACTCTTCTGTTCGGCTCTGCATTGGAAATGGGAAATCATGCTACTCTATTTCAATTTTAATAGCAATGAAACCCTTAAATTAAAGTCCTGGTTTCAACAGGCCTCAGGTATAAAAACTTTATAAATAATATATCCCCATGACCTTGCTGAAGGAGCTATTTATTATATTTTTTCTCTCAGTTTCTTGGAGTTAAGTCAAATCCAAGCAAGAAACATAAGATTATTTTAAACAAGACTATTTAGTTCACTATTCTAGGAGGCACCTCATTTGCACAGCCTTCATGGGCTAAAATGAATAACAGGGCATTCACATAATGCCTCTGTTGAAATCTTAAACCTTCAATTCACTGAGGATACTTTTATGTAATTCAAACTACACAAAAGGCATTCATCTTTAGACCATTCTTGACTAACAACAATATATAACTTTCAAAAAATTAAATGAGTTCAATAGTGAATTTGTCAACATAAAACAAAAAAAAACAAAATAAAAACTGAGAATACTGTGTTACATCAAGCCCTCCAATGGCCAAACTAATTTTTTTTTATTTTGCAATAACTACCAACTTTGAAAATTCTAGGGGGAAGGATTTGCTTCATATTTTTAAATTACTTCAAAAATCCCTTTCAGATATAGATTGAGAGAGCATTTTCTTGTTAATTTTGTTTAATGTTAACAAGGCAAAATTTTTAAAAAATGTTCAACATTTTTATTTAAATCTCAATTGGAATGAAAACATAACCAAGTGTCTCAGATTAAGTAACCGTAATTTATCTATTAAGAATAATAATATTCTAGGCTCAGATTCCTTAAGGTTCTGGCCTTTTATTGTTAATACGATAAACTTGGTCTCTGACTGAAAGAAGGCTTGAATCGAATTCTTTACAGGCAGGACCCATGTCTTTTGCCCTTGAATTTCAGTATTCTCAGCACCCCTAGACCTCAATATATGGTTACCTGACATCAAGAAACTGCCTAACCTCAAGCCTTCTCCAACCAAGATATGTAAGGCCCCCTCTCCCTATTTGCCCTGCAGTTGGGGTCACTCTACAAGCACTTATGAAGGCTTAGAGGTGCTTTTCAGACCTGACTCTCAGGTCCCATTTGGGTCAGATGGAGTCTTGGGCCTGGGCATGAGGAGAAGGACAGATGTCCTATCTGGAAGAGTATGCCCTCTTCTCTCAATTCCCTTAGATGCTAGGAATTGGGATAACAGCAGGTGCTTTTTGGTTTCTTGAGACTTACTCCCTTCCCTCTACACCCCTGGATCCTCCTTCATAGAGGGACTCCCCAACCCCACACCTGTGCCTGCAAGAACCCCCTCTCTCCTGGCCTTATGGCCATAGGATCCTCACAGCTAGACTCAGTGGAACTTCCCCCAAATTTGCACCTAGGTTAGAACTGGAAAAAGCTCAGTCTCCAAGACCTTGAAAAGGAAAACTTTGTGCCTTGCTTCAAATACATTGAGGACCAAGAAAAAAATTATAAAAGTTCAAAGAAAAATTCTTAAGATTCTTCTAGAACAGCTAAAAACATCTTAGCAGATTCTAGAGGTAGAATCATTTCAACTGTTCTTGCATCGTGGCTTTGACCCTGCACCAATCTTCAATTCTGTTACCTTTAATCTAGCCCAACCCTTCATTGTCTGTTACCTTTGCCCTTGAATTTTGGGGTTCCCAGCACACCTAGACCTCAACAGTTACCAGCATGTTATTTCAATAGTGTGAGGTGATGAAGGCAGTTATGTGATTCGAGAGAAAGGTCTATGTATGAGAGATTTAGTGAAGGAAGATGTGATAAGATTGACTAAGATTGCATATATAGAGTGAGGATTCAGGATGACAGTAAAACTAGGAGCCTAGTATACTGGGAAAATGGGGGTGCATTTGTCAAAAGGAGAGGGCTTTTGGGGGAGGAATAATGACTTATTTGAGATGCCAACCAGATAGCCACTTTGAGATGTTCAAAGGGCAATTGGTGGCAGAGGACTATAGCTCAGGAGAAAGACTAAAATGAAGGTCTGACCATGTTGCCACCACACGGAATAAACTCAGAAGCTCCCTATTATCTCCAAATCAAATATAAAAGCTGGTTTTTAAAAAGTCCTTTATAATACAGCCTCTTTTTACCTTTCCAGTCTTCTGTGACAAGCAAAATGACACTTAGGCAAACTGAAGCACAATTTTTTCCAGGGAAAGATAACAGTTTATTAACAGTGAGTTAATAAAACGGCTCAGATTTCCCTCCTCAGCAAGGTCAGCAGCCAGGAAGACTGAAAAGACCTTATTTATAGAGACCCCAAGGGGGGGGGGGGTAGTTGAAAAGCCTTAGAACTGGCTACAGCTGGGGAAAGTGGGTTGGCTTTCAGGTGTGGCTGATCCTACCCCTTTCTGTCAAGCAAGTAATGCTAATTGCCTTTATGGTCCTCACCTTCCTGTAGTAATCTTGGCAAGAAAATCAGTGCCATCCCCAATCAGGATCCACTGAATTATTCTCCCCCTAGGAGACCAAATCAGTCCTAAATTTGTCTAGGAGAGGCAAGGACAGGAGAGCAGTCGGGAGAGGCCTAGCCCTAGCCCCAACTGGTTCTTTGTTTATTGAGTAAAGGAAGCAAGGGTCCCTGGTTAGACAGATTAGTAAGCATATGCCCCAGGAGGGGAAAGGGGGAAGGAGCAAGCACATTTTCAGCCATGTGGATTGTGAAAGTCTGTAGTCTGTCTTTTGAGCTAGACTGACAGATGGGGTTTGACAAAATGACATTACAGAGTAATGTTTATTATTAAATGATACAGTATAATACTCATTTTAAATGATATTTTATTTTCCCCAATTACATGTTAAAATAATTTTTAACATTTTAAAAATGTTTTAAGTTCCAAATTGTTTCCTTCCAGCCCTCCTCTCCCCCAACTCCCTGAGGAGGTAAACAATCTGATATAGGTTATATATGTGCAATCATGTAAAACTTTAGCATAATATTAAATGTCTTTACTTTTTAAACTTTTCTCCCCTCCGTGAACTCTACCATGCATCTATACTGCTCTACTTGTCCCTCATCCAGTATGTTTCATATCCAGCCTTTTGGCTGCCTGTCCCATGCCTGCAGTGCTCTTCTTCCTCACCTGTGACTCCTGGACACCACCAAGTCTCAGCTCAAAGCCTACTTTCTGAACAAAAAGTAAATCCTCTGGGATTTACCTTCCATTTAGACTACAGATATCTTGTCTTTACATAATTGTTTTCATGTTGTCTTCTCCAATAGAATGTGAGCTCTTTGAGGGCAAGGAATTTTTTTCTTTTCATTATTCAATATGTTTAGTATAGCATCTGGCACATAGTGTTTAATAAGTTGGATGATTGTCTAGCATATATTTTTAAAAAGAATAATAATATTATATGATGGAGAGACTTAAGAATCATACCACATTGTCTCAATTCTATCTCTGACCAGGTACAGGAGGCAGTGCACTTGACCTCTGTATCAGTCTGCCCATCTTTCAAATGGTATGATAATACTTGTACTACATCTCACACAGAAGGAAAATTTACAAGGAAATTTGTTGTAAATTCTAAAGCTCTGTATAAACTGTATATTACTGGATCTTGACACTGACAACATTTCCTCCCCAAAACTGGGTTTTTTATTACCTCTTGCCTGGACTAGTATAAAATTCTCCTAATTAGTTTCCTAGATCACATTTTTGTGTCTTCTTCAATTCATTTTCATAGAGCCGGAAAATTAAGTCTCTAAGGCACAGGTCTACCAGGTCATCCGGTCATTCAAAAACTACAGTGATTTCACTGCTCACATGATAAAATGGAGAGACTGGCAATGAAAGCCTTCCCTAATCCTCCTTCTACCTACTTCTTCAGTTTTGTTTTATTTTGTTTTCATATTACTTCTCATTATGGAGACTCTCTTCTATCCAAACTGTATTGCTGACTATTCCCTGACATCAGCATTCCAACCTCTGATACTGTGAATTTTTTCAAATCATTACTCATACCTTAAGTGTACTCCCTCTTTATCTTTACCCTTCAAAATCCTTATTTTCCTTCCAGAATGTTCAACTCAAGTTTCCCAACTTCTAATGAAGTTCTACTTCAATGCTCTTGTTAGGTATTAGTACTCTCTCTCTCTCCTCAGTTTCTGTTTATTGTATTTTTTTTAACGTAATCCCTTTAGATTCATAATAGTAGCTCATATTTTTACATAAATAGCTTTAAACTTTGCAAAATACTTTACATATGTCATCTCATTGTATCCTCACAACATCTCTCCCTATGAGTTAGAATCTATTATTTTGTCTCAATTTTACATGTGAGATAACTGAAGCTCAAAAAGGCTAATTGACTTGCCTGGGGTCACACAGCTAGTATCTGTCCAAAACAAAATTTGAACCTATGTATTCCTGACTTCAAATCCAACCTTCTGTACATTATTTTTTTTTAATTTCAGAGACTATTTTGATTTTGTCTTTGTATCTGACGTGACTAGCATGGTGCCACAAGCACTGAAAGCACTTAATGTTTGTTGAAATTAATTGAAAATATGAATATATTAAAAGCATTAAAAGACAAAATGTCTTTTATATTATATGGTCCTACTACCCCATCTCCTGTAGAGTATCTTTTTTTAAGAAATGATGATGAATTTACTCTTCACTAATAACCCTCATAAATGACACTTCGTATTTACCCAGTGGTTCATTAACATTAGGAGTGTAGAAAAGCATACAACTGTCTTTTATGGAGATTAATTAAAAGCCCAACCGCGGACTCAAAAACTAAACATCCAAGTCCCCATACCCACTAATCAAAATAGTCATGATGAAGCACAGTCATATTTGGCTAAATTCTCCCCTAAATTTTTTTATTATCTTTTCAATCTCAAGAATCATTACTATTCCTGAATTCTCTGAAGGCTTTGGCACTGTCAGTCTCCCTCTTCTAGTGGAGATTCTTCTCTCTCTAGCCTTTTATGACACTACGCTCTCCTGATTCTCCTTCTATTTGTCTGGTTACTCCTTTTTAAACTTCTTTGCTGGATCTTAATCCAGGTCACATCTGCTAAACACCAATGATTCCCACTGCTCTATATTGAGACATTTTCTCTTCCCCCATTATATTATTTCATTTAGTGATTTCATCATCTAATATAGATTCAAATATCATTTCTATGCTAATAATTCTCAAATATATTTGTCTAGTGCGAACCCTAATATAGCTCCTGACCCCCGATTTCACATCTCTAACTTTCTATTGGATATCTGAAAGTGGATTTCTTAAACTTAACGTGTTCATAAATTAACCCATTATCTTCCCTTCCAAACTGTTGTCTTTTTTCTAAGTCCTCTATTATTTTCAACAGAAACATGAATGTTTATGACCTAAGTGGCCCTTTCTCTTCTTTGTCACTGCTACAAGCCTAGTCCTCAACACCTAGTACCTTGATTATTCTTTTTTAAAAATTTTTAATTAATTTATTTTTAATTATCAACAATCACTTCCATAAGTTTGAGTTTTAAATTTTTCTTCTCCTCCCTCTCCACCTCCCTCCCCAAGACAGCGCATTATCTGATATAGGCTATACATATATATTCCCATTAAACATATTTTCACATTAGTGATGTTGTAGGTAAGAATTAGAACCAATAGGAGGAACCACCAGAAAGAGAAAACAAAACACAACAGAAGAAAAAATTAGCAAATAGTATGCTTCGATCTGCATTCAAACTCCATAGTTCTTTCTTTGGATGTGGATAGTATTTTCCATCATGAGGCCTTTGGAGATGTCTTAGATCCTTGTATTGCCAAAAAGAGCTAAGTCTATCAATATTAGTCATTGAACAATGTGGCTGTTACTGTGTATAAAATTTTCCTGGTTCTGCTCATTTCACTCAGCATCAGACCATACAAGTCTTTTCAGGTTTTTCTGAAGTCATCCTGTTCATCATTTCTTATAGCACAATAGTATTTCATTACATTCATATACCACAGCTTGTTCAGCCATTCCCCAATTGATGGGCAACCTCTTAATTTCCAATTCTTTGCCAACACAAAAAGAGCTGCTATAAATATTTTTGTACGTGTAGGTCCTTTTCCCATTTGTATGATCTCTCTGGGATGTAGCCCTAGAAGTGCTATTGCTGGGTCAAAGAGTATGCACAGTTTTATAGCCCTTTGGACATAGTTCCAAATTGCTCTCCAAAACGTTTGGATCATTTCACAACTCCACCAACAATGCATTAGTGTTCTGATTTTCCCACATCTTCTCCAACATTTATCATTTTCCTGTTTTGTCATGTTGGCCAATCTGATAGGTGTGATGTGGTACCTCAGAGTTGTTTTGATTTGTATTTGTCTAATCAATAGTGATTTAGAGCATTTTTTCATATGACTATAGATGGCTTTAATTTTTTCATCTGAAAACTGCCTGTTCATATCCTTTGACCATTTATCAATTGGGGAATGACTTGTATTCTTATAAATTTGACTTAATTCTCTATATAGTTTAGAAATGAGGCCCTTATCAGAAAGACATTGTAAAAATTCTTTCCCAATTTTATATTTTCCTTCTAATCTTGGTTGCATTGGCTTTGTTTGTGCAAAAACTTTTCAATTTAATGTAATCAAAATTATCCATTTTGCTTTTTGTAATGTTCTCTATCTCCTGTTTGGTCATGAATTCTTCTGTTCTCCATAGATCTGACAGGTAAACTATTCCTTGCTCTCCCAGTTTGCTTACAGTATTGCCTTTATTTCTAAATAATGGACCCTTTTGACTTTATTTTGATATATGGTGTGAGATTTTGATCTATGCCTAGTTTCTGCCGTACTCTTTTCCAGTTTTCCCAGCAGTTTTTGTCAAAGAGTGAGTTCTTATCCCAGAAGTTGGGGTCTTTCGGTTTATCAAATAATAGATTACTATAGTCATAGACTACAGTGTCTTGCATACTCAACCTATTCCACTGATCCACCACTCTATTTCTTAGCCAATACCAAGCAGTTTTGATGATTTCTGCTTTATAATACAATTTAAGATCTGGAATGGCTAGAACACTTTCCCCTGTATTTCTTTTCATTAGTTCCCTTGATATTCTGAACCTTTTGTTCTTCCAAATGAATCTTGTTATTATTTTTTCTAACTCTATAAAATATTTTTGTTAGTTTTGGTAGTTTGTTTGGTATGGCACTGAATAAGTAAATTAACTTATGTAGAATTGTCATTTTTATTACATTAGCTTGGCCTATCTATGAGCAGCTGATGTTTTTTCCAGTTGTTTAGATCTGACTTTATTTGTGTGAAAAGTGTTTTGTAGTTGTGTTCATTTAGTTCCTGGCTTTGTTTCAGCAGGTAGACTCGTAAATATTTTATAATGTCTACAATAACTTAAAATGGAATTTCTCTTTCTATCTCTTGCTGTTGGGCTTTGTTGGTAATATACAGAAATACTGATGATTTATGTGGGTTTTTTTATAGCCTGCAACTTTGCCATAGTTGTTTATTATTTCAAGTAGTTTTTTCACTTGATTCTCTAGGATTCCCTAAGTATATCATCATATCATCTGCAAAGAGTGATAACTTTGTTTCTTCTTTGCCTATTCTAATGCCTTTAATTTCTTTTTCTTCTCTTATTGCTAAAGCTAACATTTCCAGTATGATATTGAACACCAGTGGTGATAATGTACATTCTTGTTTCACCTACGTTGATTATTCCAATAGCCTTCTAGTTATCCTTTCTTTATGAAATCTCTCCCTATTCCAGTCCAATCTCCACTCAGCTATCAAATTGATTTTCCTAAAATACAAGACTGACCATGTCACATAAAACCGCCCTCTGCCTTCATTTAATAAAGTCCAATGGCTTTCTATTACCTCCAGGATCAAATATAAAATCCTCTGTTTGGATTTTAAACCCTTCATAACCTAGACTATTCCTAACTTTCCATTCTTCTTTCCACCTTACTATCTTTCACATACTTTTTGACCCTGTGAAAATAACCTCCTTGTCCCTCACACACAACAGTCCATCTCTTTCATCTAGACATTTTTAGTGACAGTCCCCCATATCTCCCCCATATCTGGAAATGTTTTCATGTACCTCCTGGCTTCCTTAAAATCTCAGCTAAAATCTTACCTTCTCTAAGAGTATTTTCCTGGTCTTTCTTAATCTCAGTGCTTCCCTGGGAGTTTAACCCCAATTTTTTCACACACACACACACACACACACACACACACACACACACACATATATATATATATATATATATACACTTATTTATATGTAGTCATTTTCATGTTGAATCACCCTCTACACTGTGAACTCCTAGCTCCTAGGGAAATAGTTTTTTTTTAATGTTTGTTTTGTTTTCTTTGTATCCTCAGCACTTACCATAATGTCTGACACATAGTAAGTGCTTAATAAATGCTAGGTGACATGACTTTTGATGCTTTACTATTTCATGAATATGACTAAAAAGACCAAGATACGATTAAAGACTTTTGTGTGCTACAGATTGATGTTTCCTTGATGAGTTTGAGCTTCTTACCATTAAACTAGGTGGCTAGGGTTCCAAAATAAATGAACACAATCAAACCACTCACATTCCTTACTTCTTTCCAACTTTTTTTTAAACAAATTGGTTGTGACTTAGAGTTTCCTAGATATGGATTTCATACTAATCGTGAAGGTGTGTGCAAGACCTGCTGGAGCAGAATTTCTGAATCCTTGTCCTGCTCTCTGTGATTATGAGAGTCATCAACTTTTTATCCCCCAGGTATCCCTCATACAGAATGATGAATACTTTGTACAGTATGATAGAATTTTTCACCTGGGAATGTGTGGACTTGTGGATTTGCCCAATCAAGATAAACTATGACCTCCCCCATAATTTGGCTAGGCCCTCCTCTTTTATACTGTATTTTCAGTAAGCACTAGTCTTTTAGGCTTGATACAAAATAATAAGTTTTCCCAGGAAACAGAGATACATGAAGGATACTGCAGCATCAGTACTCATCATAGACTTAACATTAAAACAATAATTAGAATAGAATGCATCTGGGGCAGCTAGGTTGCACAGTGGATAAAGCTCTGACCTTGGAGTCAGGAGGACCTGAGTTCAAATTCACCTCATACACTTGGCACTTAATAGCTATGTGACCCTGAGCAAGTCACTTAACCCTAGTTACTTCACCAAAAAGCAAAAAAAAAATAAAATAAAAATAAAGAATAGAATGCATAACAAAATGTAAAAACAACTGGTGAACAAGAATAACCTTGCTGATTTAAATCAAATCCCCTCCCAACATGGAATTCACCTGGACCTAAGTGTTCTATGTTTTCTCTGTATCCTCAGCACTTACCATAATGTCTGACACATAGTAAGTGCTTTATAAATGCTAGGTGATGTGACTTTTGATGCTTTACTATTTCATGAATATGACTACAAAGACCAAGATATGATTAAAGACTTTTGTGTGCTACAGATTGATGTTTCCTTGATGAGTTTGAGCTTCTTACCATTAAGACTGAACAACAATATGTTTTAATTTGTTTTAAAAATACTTTACTTCATTAAAATTTTTAAAGTTATTTTAGTATTGCTGTTGTGTATATGAATGTAGACACAATTTTACTGCACTTCCACCTTTTTCAGTTCATGTGTTTTATTGATCTTGGAATAATTCATCCTCAGTCTATCATCCATTAATTTTTCTCATCATTCAATAGCTATGAAAGATTGTTTACAACTGGTTTGCTCTTGTTACCTTTGTTTCCTTTGTCCATCTACTATGGTTATCTCACTCCAAATTTCCTTGTGTGAAAATCTAGATTCCAGTGATGCCTATGACACTAAGATGCTGCTCAATTTAAAAAAAACAACAAAAAAATCTAGATCAACTTCTCTGTGTCATTGTTTTCTTATCTGGAAAATGTCAAACAAACTCATTCCAAATCATTCATTTGTAAAGTTTCTACTGGGTAACAAATTAGTGGGCATTAGAAATATGAAGGCTGGGCAGCTAGGCAGTACAGTATATAGAGTACTGAGCCTAGCATTAGGAAGAGTCATTTTCCTGAGTTCAAATCTGGCCTCAGATACATATTAGCTGTGTGACCTTGGGCAAATCATTTAACCCTGTTTGCCTTAGTTTCCTCATCTGTAAAATGAGCTGGAGAAGGAAATGGCAAACCACTCCATTATCTCTGCCAAGAAAACTCTAAATGGGGTCATGAAGAGTTGGACATAACTGAAACTACTGAACTACAACAAAAATCACTTAAAATAACAAAATGCATTCAAGATCTGGGACTTAACCTACATGAACACTATCTACCTATCTACATCTACATATCTATATAACTACAAAACAGTTTAAAGGGGTAGCTAGGTGGTGTAGAGGTTAGAGCACTGGCCCTAGAGTCAGGAGAATCTGGGAGTGGGGGGAAAACAACACAAATATCAGCATAATAGCTGATTAAAAAACAAAACAAAACATTTTTTATTAGAGGTAAAGAGTGCTTTCACAGAGCTGTGGCAAGGTTAAAAATAACTTAAAAGAACTCTATAAATGTAAGTTATCACCTGCTTTATCATTATTTTATAATAAAAGACAGCAAAGAATGTACTATTCCTACTTATTTCTTGCTAATAATAATTACATATTTAATCCTTACTAATTATTATCTCACTCAGAGATCACATGGCTTGAAGGATAAAGATCTGGTGTCAGAGTCAAAAAGATTATTTCAAGTACTTCCTCTCCCATAGAGGAAGTCTATGGCAAGTATATTTAATGGTAAGTCCATTAAAATCTCAGTAACTAGGCAACTCTCCAAAACGTAAGTTGCAAAATTCTTTGTTGAACTGCTTTGAAAGTGTACATTTCCATACCAGGAGTTTTCTATATCAGCAAAATCACAGGTCTTAACCTATTTGGTGGGTGGTGGGAGGAAACCAGAATTAGATTACATGGATATCTTTGCAGAAGGTATATTTTCACTGCTAATTTTGTAATTCCTTGCATTTGGAAATATATTTTATTTGATTTTATGTATTTCTTGAATATATGCTGATGAAAGAACTCATTTTAAAAATTCATGTAAAAGGTGTAAGTCTCACATCTAAGGATTTTGCCCCACAAGGACTTCTCAATTTAGATGTCTGGTTTATGACAGGGTTTATTAAATAAGGAAGAGTAATCAAATTGGCCTAAATAATCTTCATTTGTTTAAGAATTTTCCCAATGAAAGTACATTTTTAGAAAGCTATAATAAGCATGTAGAGGAGCTATTTTTTCTTCTCTTTAATAACTATTTACTCAGCATCTGCCTATCATCAATTCTAATCCCTTGCCACACCCTTTCTTGTACTGAACTCCCATTAATTTTAATTTGGGAGTAGGAGAATCAAGCAGTCAACTGTAAATTGCTATAATTATTGTTATTTTTATGTATATTGTTTTAATTCTTTCTGTGATTAAACATTTATTAAAACTAAACCATATGGTATGCCACCTACTACAAGTAATGAAATGTTTTGATACATCTCAAAAGCAGACTTTTTTTGCTTTTGCAAATCCCCATATATCTCTTTTTCCTAACTTTCCTATTACTGTGGAGGGTACCACCATCTTCCCAGTCACCGAAGTTCACAGCCTACATGCTTATCTCAACTCCTCATTCTCTCACCCTTCCACGTGTTTCCAATGGGTTTCCATTGATTCTACCTCAATAATATTTATTTTATATCATCCTTTGATTCCTCTGACAATAACACCACTGGTGCAGTCCCTCATCATCTCACAAATGAACTATTACAATAGCTTTCTGATTGGTCCTCCTGCCTCAAATCTCTCTCCACTCCAGTTCATCCTTCAATCAGTGATCAAACTACTCTTCCTAAATTAAATTAGAGTTCATGTGCCCCACTCAACCCCAATATTTCAACTCCTGAGATTTCCTAGAACCTCCAGTGTCAAATATAAAATCCTCAGGCTTTTAAAGGGCTTCATAGCCTGGGCCTTTACTACATTTTCAGTCTTCTTATACTTTACTCCCCTTCATACGCTCTGTGATCATGTAGCATCCTTATTGTTCCTCCCTTAGAACATCCCCCTTCTCAAATTGTTGTCCTCCATATCTGAAATTCTCTCCCTCCTCATATCCACTTCTTGACTTCCTTCAAGTTTCAGAGGAAATCATCCTTTCTGTAAGATGCCTTTTCCTATCATTCAGAATGCTACTGTCTTTACTCTGAGAATATCTCCAATTTATTATAGAAATAGTTATTTATCTGTTTATCCATACATATATATATGAGTATATGTATATGTGTGTATATCACATAGTTTATCTATATATTGTCTTCCCCATTAGATGTGAGGTACCTTGAGAGCAGGGGTTATTTTTGCCTTTCTTTGCATTTGCATTTTTTAGCATAGTGACCGGTACATAGTAAGCACTTAATAAATGTTTGTTCACTGGAACTGAGTTATAATCTGCCTGTGTCTCTCAATACTTTCCCTCTTAATTAAGATTTTGATTTTGATCCTCAAAGAGTTCTGGTGAGACTGGTCTCTTGCATTCCCATACTAGTTACAATATGGCTGATCTAAATATTTTTGCTTTTCTTTTTGCTGAATCCATTGATACTCATTTTGCTTTTCTTGAGCAGATTCAAGACCAGTATAATCGGGGAACAAAGTTTATTCCTAGTATAATTTATACGCATATTTTGGCTCTATCACTTAGAGACCCAGATTTTTTCAGTGGCAAAGTTCTGATTGATCATGATTTAGATTCCATCTCAAATATATTGACTCTTGCAGGATGTTCCATTCTAAATATGTCCTACGTTTTAGGAGTGAATCACCTACATACCCTAATGGGCATTGGATTTCTGAGATAGCGAAGCTGCAGTAAAAGGAGTTGTAGATAGTAGACAGTTGCTGGGATTTTCCTGATTAACTCTTGAAATGATAGACTCTCCTAATTTGCCTCTTCCATCTCTATAAGATGGAAGGAAGTAGGGGATGCAACTGTGACTGGTAACACAAACAGGCTTACTACAAAAGTGAGAAGATAGACTAGGAATTAGGGGTGAGGGTAGAACCCCGGCTAAGGGACATCTAATGAGTGCTTAAGCGTTACTTATTAAAATAGTCCTTAGGAAGGAAGAGGCAGTTAGGTGGTATAGTAGATAGAGCACTGGGCTTAGAGTCAGGAAGACTCATTTTCCTGAGTTCAAATATGGCCTCAGATACTACCTGTTTCCCTCAGCTTCCTCTTTTGCAAAGTGAGCTGGAGAAAGACATTGCAAATCATTTTAGTACCTTTGTCAGGTGTAGTGGATAGAGTCCTGGGCACAGAGTCAGGAAGATGTAAGTTCAAATCTGGTCTCAGATACTTGCTAGCTATGTGACCCTGGGTAAGTCATTTAACCCTGTTTGCCTCAGTTTCTCATCTGTAAAATGAGCCGGAGGAGGAAATGGCAAAATACTCCAGTATCCTTGCCAAGAATATCCCAAATGGGGTCACAAAAAGTCAGACATGACAGTAAAATGACTGAACAACAAAGAAAGGAAGAAACCAATAGGTCAGGAAGAAACCTTAAATATCATCTAATTCTACTTTTGGACACAAGTGAGAAAACTAGAAATTTCATGAAACATCAAGCAAACAAATAGTTCACATGTTAGCTACAACCTTCCTACTTTTCACTTTTCTCCAAAGATTTGAAGCTAGTGACAGTAGGTGAAAAGGGACTGTCACCTGGCCCCAAAAGTAAGAATGCTATGAGAATACATCCTTCTACTTCAGTCACCATGAAAGAAAAAATCAGATTAGTGGCAGGCCATTAGGATACCAGAGGTCATTCACCTCAAAGATAAAGTCCTACTCAGTGTCTCCTTGTAGCCTGCAGTTTTCCCTAGGTTTCTAAAGATTATTCTAGAAATATGTAAATTAAAATAGGTTCTATCATGCTCGACTGATTTCAAGTACGTTCCCAGAAACAAACTGAGTCTACTTTCTGAAGAACAACCTAGCTAATACAGAGGGTCTTATCACCAATAGCCTGTGCACCCTGTGGTTAAATCTTCACCCATGGCAGCAGAAAAATACAGAATGGCCTTTAGTGATAACAGTGGCAGAGTGGAGGAAATGAGATAAGTGGGTGCTAAGAATTATGCAGTTTTTAGCCCATCTATAACATTTGACTTTGTTATTGTTATTCTAAATATGAGATCCTTATTCAATGATTAATGTGTGAAAATTGCTAGAGGAGTTGAATCATTTTCTCACTATAAAAAGGCAAAAGTTTCATTTAAATAGAAGGATGGGTCATAGGAGCTCCTTAGACAGGCAAAGAAATTGGCAGTTAGATTTATCATATATACAGAAGTGACAAGAAACCTTATTTCAAAAAATGGTTGTTGATCTCCTACTATAAGGTGATAAGTACTTGCAAAAATCTAACTACAAGAAAAAGATTGCAGTTTATGCACCAGTATCCATTGCTGAAAATGAAGAGGTATAGAAAATTCTACAAATAATTCTATAATTCCAATTAAATCAAGCATTATTCTGATACTTGATGACTTCAATGAAAATGTGGTAAAAATGAGGAAGGCAAGAAATATAAAGGAATGCACGTTTCTTGGAAAAGGAAAGGCAAAGAACTGAATATTATGCAGAAGTCACATGCCTTCAAATCACTAACATTTTCTGGAAAAAATGAGTAGCCACTAAGATATGGTAAGCACCAAAAGCAGCATGTAGACAAATGAAATTAATTCTATTTTAACAAGGAAAGACTTATTATAGATGTGCATATTACCATTGCATCCATGGTATGTACTTTGAATCTACTTATTTGCCAGGGCAATTATAAGGGGGCAGAGAAGGGAAGCAATATAAAAGCCAAAAGTGAGAAGAAAGAAAGGACAAAAAAAGGAAGAAAACAAGGCAGGAATGTAGGAAGAGGAAGACAGGAAAGCGGGAAGGCAGGAAGGCAGGAAGGAAGGAAGGAAAAACTTAAATGTTTATGTGCTAGCTAGATGGCTCAGTTGGTAGAACACTGCACCTGAAGTCAGGAAGACATGAGTTCAAATCTGTCCTCACACATCTATTAATTGTGTGACCCTAGGTAAGTCACTTAACTTATGTTTGTTTCAATGCACTAGAGATTGAAGGAAACCACTCCAGTATTTTTGCCAAGAAAGCTCCATGCATAGTATGGTCCATGTGGTTCTGAGGAATTGGATATGCCTGAAAGACTGAACAACAGCATGTTCCAAGTATTGCTGTAAGATCTGAGGAAACAACAAAAACAAAAGATATCCTGTTATCAAGGAACATGGACAACAGTATGCACAGGGAGATGCAAAATGGGGTGGGGATGGGAATTAAGGAAGACACCCAGTGTTGGAGCATGCCTTTGAAGTCTAGAAAGTCAGTAATAGGACCAAGAGGAATAAAATCAGGAGAGCATGGACCATTGCACAAAATAGAAGGTTTGGCAAGAAGTAAAAATGGAAAAGTAGGAGAGAACTTTGCAAAGGAGGTATTTCAGGGTGAAAAGGTTAGATGGATGTGAGATGCTCCTGAATAAGGAGGCTCCAGGTGCTGAAGGAAGTTCCAAGGTGAGCTAGTCCAACCTGCTTATAAACAACGGTTCTGTCTAAATTGGATCTCACTAAAAGCCATCCAGTCTTTCCTTAAAGACTTGTCATGATGTGTAACATACTAACTGCCAAGACTTTTACTTTTCAATTCTACTCTACTTACTCAATTCTAATTGTAATGAAGCTTTTATAGCCTATACTAGCAAAGCTAGTCTTGAATAAGAGAAGCAAAATATTGCTTACAGCAGAGGTTATAATGACTCTGTACTTTGTCCTGGTATATTGTGCTCAATATTAGGGTTTCATAGTTTATGAAACAGTGAAATAGTGTAGTATGCTCTGAGAAGGATGAGTGGGACAATGAAGGGATTGGAGACCACAGTATCCAATGACAGACTGAAGGAACTGGAAATGCTTAGCCTGGAAATGAGAAGAATACGAAGGGGCATGATTACTGTTTTCACGTATGACTGTCATATGAAATGATCCCTGTTGTTCTTAGTTCTAGCAGGCAGAAGTAGGTTCAATAGATGGAAATCACAGAGGGAGATTTCCTTATGTCTTGATGTAAGAAAAAAAAACAAACAAACAAAGAATTAGAGTTGATCCGAGGTAAAATGAGTTATCTTACAAGAGATTGGGTTCACTCTCTCTGGATGTCTTTAAGTTGAAACTGGATGAACCTTTGACGAGAAGGTTGTAGAGCAAATTCTTCATCTGGTAGAAATTAGATTAGATAATCTCTTAGGTTCCTTCTAGCTCTGAAAGTCTGTTATTTAAACTATTATATGCACAGTAGTATGCCAGATGCTTTGGTGGGGTTTTTTTAAGGATGAAAATGACATTTTTTTTTGCTTTTGAACAGCTTAAAATTCTAGTTATAAATTTCCCTCTTTGCTATATACTTTAAACTTATTTTTAAAAGAAAAAAATAAATTTTAAAATCAATGAAAATATTCCAAACAATGGAATAGTAATCACAACTGATAGCCACGTAGAACTTTTCATATTAAAAAGTAATTTACATAATGTAATTTGATCTTTACAACAAGGCAGGTAATAAAAATAACTGACATTTGAATCACAACAACTTTCATAGAAACAAGATGAAATGACTTGTCCTTGGTCAGACAGGTTACAAATGTTAATAATATCATTTAGTTCATTTTTTCCTGACTTTCAGTCTATCATACTTTCCACTGCAGCATGCTGCTTTTCAGTATACCAAAAGTATTATTATTCATAAAGAAATTGAAACTTAGAGCATTTATATGTATTGTCCAAGATCATAACTCCTAAGTGGTGGACTCAGGTCTTGTTAGGTCTCTGGATTATACCACACTGATGTCTAGACACATCAAGTATCATGTTCAAGCATAATAATTTTGCTAAACATACTTACTGCCTATGTAACAAGCAGTGTGGGGTAGTGGATAGGGAGATTGTCTTGGACTCAGACAAACCACTTAGCTCAAGATTCTCCTTCTACTATCTATTTGCTGTGTGACCCTTGTCAAGTCATAACCCCCAGGACCCCCTGCAACTCTAAAGCTATAAGTTGCAGAGCAATTGGAGACCTACTTTTGTAGATTGAGTCTTCTCACCAAGAATCTTCACAGAAGAAATCACTGGTCTGATGAAAATTTTGTTCTAAAATTGTCCATATAGACACAAGGAATTTAAGTTAAACAACAAGCATACATTCCCATTAATTCTGTGACAATGTTAACCTAAGGAACAAAGAAATAAAAGGAAATAGAAAATTTAGAATTTTAAGTGTAATGCAAAGGTATTTTACACACTGATGGAATAGGAACATGTCCTTGCAGTAAATATGAGATAATAAAACACTCAAAAGAAGAGAGTAGGCAGCTATCATGTTTAAAATAAAAAATGAAAAATAAAAGGTATGATACTTTTATAACTGTGTTGTTTGTTGCTATAATGTTTTAGAACATTATAAACTTTATTGCGCTGCTTATGACAATGTTTTCCTGGCTTTAAAATTGACTTTGACCTCATTCTATCATAGATTTCTTCTGAAAGATACATATACATACATACATACATACATATATTCATATATATACATATGTGTGTATATAAAGATTTCAAAAAAGACAGTAGTAGACAATTAGAATTTTCCACTTAGAGCTTATTGCTATGATACTTTGGTACCCCTAAACTAAAATATGCTGATACAGTGAAATAACACTGTATTTAGAGTCAAAGGGTCTGAATATGAATCCTGACTTTGCTGTTTACTACCTGTGTGACCATAGGATAGTCACTTGACTTACGTAAACCTAAGTTTCTTCGTCCATAAAATGTGGAGGTTGAACTAGATCAGAGGGGTCAAACATGCCTCCAGCTGTGGCTGAAATGGATTCAAAATGCAATTGGGATATATTTAACAAAAAATAAATAAAAATACAAGCAAAGATAGATGATATTATATTTTAAAACTTATTCAATATATAGCCTCAGGGATCCTTCTATATGGATTAGTAGACCTTTTTCTAATTTGTATTTGATACTACCAGATTATATGACCTCTAAAGTCCTCTTCAGCTATATAAACATATTGATATAGTCAGTGAAAACATCTTAAACAAAGACAAAATTTGGGGAAGCTAATAACCATTTCACCTTTGGAAGTCTGATACAGTAGAAATGACAGTGTTCTTAATGAGAGATGGGCAGGTAGATGGTGCAGTGGTTACAGTATTGGGCCTAGAGTCAGGAAGACTCATCTTTCTGAGTTCAAATCTGGACTCAGACTCTTGCAAGGTATGTGACCCTGGGCAAGTCACATAACTGTGTTTGCCTCTGTTTCTTCATCTATAAAATGAGCTGGAGAAGAAAATAGCCATCCTTTCCAGTATCTTTGCCAAGAAAGCCCCAAATATGTTCATGAAGAGTCGAACATGACTGAAACAACTGAACAACAACATAGAGAGAAAGGAGAGCTGTATTCAAAGTGTATGATATATGATAGTCAAAAGAATATGGGGTTTTGAGGCAGAAAGCTCTTCTTCAGAGTCCTGATTTGTCACTTAGGATCTGTGTGACTTTTTATAAGTAAACACATTCTTTCGCTTTAATTTTACTACCTGTAAACTGAACAGGACACACTCTAGAAATTTCTGCTCTTGTCACTGTGATATGTTTTGATTGACTATGACACAAATGTGTTCTCCCTCTGACCCTTACCTCTGTTTTTAATTGAGCAGGGTCATTCTGAAGCAAGAGGAGGATTAGAATGTAATATACAAATAAAAAGCAGGGGAGGTATAGAAATATAGTTTAAAATGACTGAAGAGGGCAGAATGATGTTCAGAAGGAAGCATGAAAAGCAGAAAATTTGTTAAAGTAATGCTATATTTGTTACATAAGTTTTCAGAAGGGGCAGATAAGTGGCAGTTCAATAGACAAGAGTGATGGCCTTTGAGTCAGGAAGACCTGAGTTCAAATCTCAGCTGAGACACTTACTAGTTGTGTGATCCTGGACAAGTCATTTAATTTCTACCTTTCAAAGTTGTTGTAAGGATCAAATAAGTTAATTGTAAAGCACTTAGCCCAGTGCATGGCACATAGTAGATGCTATATAAATGTTGACTGATATTATTATCATTTGTTATTTATTATTATTGTTATTATTATTATTATTCAAAAGAAAATGAAATGAAGTAGATAGTCACAGTTTCATATACCATGCCCTTCTTGTATTCTATCTTGCATATGAAAATGATAACTTTTGCTATGGAAGTTCAAAATTTAAAAAAAATAAAAAGAAGCAAAATCTATGCTTATGATCAGACTTAGAAGAAATATTCATATTAAGAATTATGTCTTAAAAGCTAATACTTGCTATCATAGGGTAAAGTGTGATTGCTGTGATGAAAACTTGGATGCATATACTACAAAGTATAAAGTGAATGCTCCAAAAGCAGATTAGATAGCAAGTAATGTATTAGAGAATAAAATAAGTTATTGAATAAATAAATGTTGAAAGTATACATTTTAGGTAACTAAAATAATTTAGTTCATTTCAAGTAACTAAATAATACTTTTGATCAATCATTTAGTCCTATAGATTTAAGATTTTATCCAGAGAACCATAATCAAGAAATCCAAGGTAATATCTTTTTGATCAGTTAGTTTTCGGAGCATTTCCTCAACCAACTTTAAGATTGTTTAAGTTTGAGATTGTTCTGCCCTCATTCACTGCATCAACATTACAGTTCTCAATTCATGTAGGATTGTAAATTAATAGCAGTATTGAAAGGAGTTTAATTTCTCAAAATTATTCAGAATCAAGTGTTCACCATCAATTTGGAAATGATTTCTGAATTATAGTATTTACAACTGGGACAAAGTAAAATAATTAAATTTCTTGATTAATGTATCTAATTTACATTATTTTATATGTAATATATCATTTTGCTGAAAGTCAGTATTTGACATGATAGCATTGGGTTCATAAGATTTTGACATATTCTTTCATTCTTCATCATGAAATCATGCTTTTATCACATTGATAAATTTTCTGTTTTTTATGAGACCAGCCTTCATTATAGTGCATAGCTTTTCTTTTTTTTCCATTTCTGTTTCTATTTTGTTTTATTTTATTCTATTTTAATTTATGGAATAAAACAAGCATTTCCCTAACATACTATGATAAAAAATATGATTGCACATGAAACTGTAAATCTACTATGCACAACTTGCTATTTCTTTCAAAACAAAATTATCCTATAAATTTTTTTTCTTCCCTCCTCCAATTCATAGCTTTTTAATAGGCTTTAAATCAAATGAGTTTTAAGTTCATTGAAACATGTTTATCTCCATTTTTAATAAATTTCTTAAATTTTTGTAACTAGAACATATTGCATAAGATTTTGTCACAATATTCCTTTTCTTTTTGAGAATTTCTATAATATTAGAATGACTCTGGTTCTCTCTCTCTCTCAATATATACATATATATGTATGTGTATATATATATATATATATATATATATATATATAATATCTTGTTCATCATGCCTCAAGAACGATAAGATGTCCAGGTTCATTGGAAGTAAATTTCCCCTAAACATATTGTTCATGTGGCTACTACCCTCACTAACACAGATTAGAACATCCCTTCAATTTAGTAGATGACCTTAAATAATTTCTGTGGCAGAAAAATTAATCAAACTGTGACTAACCAGAAAATGAATCTCTCTGACTCATTTAGGCTATTTATTTATTAGCTACTCCTAGCTATGATGGAGCTTAGTATGCTGCTCCTCAGACATCAGAAAGACAGTGAATTCCTAGACTCCACATTCAAATCCCTTTGGGCTTATGGGGCCCTACCACAGCTTGCCTTCTGCTATCAGGGCCTTTGAAAACCCAGGGTTGAACTCATTTCATTGAAGCATCAGAGGATGGCTTCCATAGAGAATTAATGCATTCTCCATATTAACCATAAATTTTGAGATTTGGGCTGAGTTGTTCTGTACATAAATGAGCATCATGAACAATGATAAAAGTAGGAGTAGTAACAAACATTTATATAGTATCTGCTTGCTTTCAATTCCCTTTCACATACAATATCTTTACCATGCCCCTGCTGGTGTGGGGATGTTATAAGGATTATTGGCTTCATTTTATAGATGAGGAAACTGAAGCTTACTGCAATTAAGTCAAGTGATGAAATCACACAACTAATAATTGGTCAAGCTAGAAGAGAAGCCCACATCTTCTGAGTATGCAGTTTGTGATATTTCCATTGATGCTATTGGTATCACTAAATTCAGCCAACCCCCAAACATGGCTAGAATAGAAAAATAATGAGATCTAGAGTTTGTTCAGTTTTATTGTCACCTCATAGTTCTGGATTATTCCTATTGATTAAAAAAAAAAAACACAACACATTTTATAGCACTCCAGGAATTATCAGCTCACCACTATCTTAAGGATTGTTAACGGTGTTTTTAATCTGTTAATTCTTTCTCAAGGAACATTAATCATATTGTAAAATGGTATTCAGGTCTCTCAGTATATCCTTAAAAAGATATACATGTAGGAAGTCAATTGAATAAGATTAAATATGTTGAGATAACTCTATTTGTGCTTCTATATGAATTTTTAACAGCATACCTCAATAATGTAGGCACAATAAACTTCTCTAGCGAATGTATAACAAAGTTTAGGCTACTGAAGTATTAGTTTCCTCTATAGTCCAACAATACTTTAGAAAGGTTTTCCTTTAGGTAAACATTATATATTTCTATGTACAATTCAAATATAAAAGATTTATTTATCATCAAATTACAGCTTCAGAAAAGACTTTAGAAAGAAATTGATGATGAAGGACCTTTAGTTCATACTAGAGGACCTGGGGAGAGTACAGTAGTAGAACAGCTCCTTAATCCTGGAAGCTATGACTCTTTTGGGGCAGCTATGTGGCATGGAGTCAGGACGACTCATCTTCTGGCCTCAGACACTTAATAGCTGTTTGATGCTGAGCAAGTCACTTAACCTTGTTTGACTGTATATCCTCATCTGTAAAGGGAAATGGAAGTATCTTTGCCAAGAAAACCCCACAGGGGTCACGAAGAATTGACGTGACTGAAAACTATCAAACATACCTCTTTTAATTAAGCCCAAGCTAGTATTGACTTATTTGGCTGTATATCACAACGTGGAGTTACTGTCTTTGGTGTTTTAAAGGCATTAAAATCTCTAGATTTTTTTTCCAGAAAAATATGCTTTTCCCTTTCTTGGATTGAAAAGGACATTTTTTGAAGTCATTAAAATTGACATGTATTCCCATGAAATTTCTTCTAATACATCCGATATTCTAGCTTGATGCTATCCTTTTTATCCTAATTCTGTCATAATGTATGACAGGTCTATATCCTCTTGAAAGCTGATAATATTGATATCTATGCCTTTATTTTAATCATTAATAAAAATTTTAAACAGCTTATCTGCAATGAAGGACAGATTTTGGGGGCAATTCATCAGAAATGTCTAAGTAGATTTTCTTTTAAATAATTAAAATATTTTTATAACTTTGTTTCAATATATTTGGTTTTCTTTGCCCTCTTATGTATTTTATTTTATGCATTTGAAAGCAATATTCTAAGAATAAGTTCATAAACTTTTCCAGAATACCAAAGGGGACCATGACACACACAAAAAAAGGTAAGAATTCTTGACCTAGAGAAAGAAAATAAAAACACTCAGGATAAACTTATGGAGGATATCTATAGTTAGAAGGTGAGGCATGCATGATGATGTTGCAAAGAAGGCTGAGAATAATCACTCATAAAGGGAGGATAAGAACCACAAGAGTACAGTGTCATAGGAAAAGAAACAAATGAAAATGATTTATAAAAATAGGTTGGTCAACAATTTCAAATGCTTTACAAAGGTTAAGAAAGATAAGCAATGAAAAATAAACAGCATAAAAATTTACATTTAAGAGATTATAGGTGCATCTGGAGAGATCAGTTTCAGTTCAGTGATGGTAATGAAGACAGAGGCCAAATTCTAAAATCCTAAAATGAGCAAAAAAGTATAATATAGTTGAAGCTATGAATATAGACAACTTTTTTCTGTAATTTTGACTATAAAAGGGATAAAGAGTAAAAAGGCAATGGTTTGAGGTGATGTTGGGATCAACTGAAGAGTTTATTTGTTTGTTTGTTTGAAGGATGTAGGAAAACGCTCTAATTTGCCATCAATGGAGGAGCCCTTGGATACAGAGAGGTTAAAAATTATGGGAGGACAGAATGGTGGAAGGGTAAAGCAGATGTAGGAGGTATACAAGGATAGAATTAAGGACAAAATAGAAAGGCTTGTATTGGTAAATATTTATCGATTGATTGATTAACAATGAAAAGAACAATCTCATCTTCATAGAATGGAACAAGGGAGGAAAAAATGCAAGATCATGACATAACATTTTAGAATTAAAGAGGAAAGGGAGGATGTGAGAGATTACCTCATTTTTTTCCAGTAAAGTGCAAGATGAAATCTGTTAATAGGAAGAGAAAAGTAATGTAGATGACTTAAGAAAGAAAAGAAAAATTTGGAACATTCACCATAGGGAACGTGATAGTAAATCAATGAAGGAAAAGGATAAGCATGCAGCAATCAGTCAGTCAATAAACATTTAAGTGCCTATTATGTGTCAAGCACTGTGCTAAACCCAGAGGATACAAATAAAGGCAAAGGACAGTTCCTGCCCTTAAGGATATCACAATATAATTGAGGAGCCAATAAGCAAACAAATATGAACAAATGAGATACATAGGAAAATGGGAATTAATTAAAAGAGGGAAGGCATTAGGATTAAGAAGATTTGGGAAAGGCTTCCTACAGAAGACAAGATTTTAGTTAGGATTTAAAGGAACCAAGAAAACCAGTAGGCTGAAATGACAGAGAGTATTCCAGTCTTCTTCAAGGAACAGCCTTGAGGCCTTTCACTGAATAAAAGAAGATATGGCAGAGATGTAAATGTAAGAAGGTTGAAAGGTGGTGAGGACTTGGTTTTGAAAGGCTTTAAATGCCAAATAAAGAACTTTGTATTTGATGCTGAAGGTGAGAGGGAGCAACTGGAGTTTATTGAGTAAGGGATGATATGGTCCAACCTTCAACTTAGTAAAATCACTTTGGTGGCAGAATGGAAGATGGACTGAAGTAATGAGAGACTGAAAACAGGTAGAACCTCCAACAGGTTCTCATAATAGTCCAGACATGAAGTGATGAGGGCCTGTACTAGAGTGGTGGCACTGTCAGAGGAGAGAAGGAGATGGAAATTCTTAAAATGTGATGAGAATGTGAAAGTGACAGGCCTTGGCAACAGATCAAATATGAAGGGTGAGAGGTAGTGAAAAGACATGAGCCTAAGGGACTGAAAAGGTGTTTCCTTTGACATTAATGAGGAAGTTAAGAGGTAGAGGAAAGTTTAGTGGAAAGGTAATGAGTTTGATTTTGTGAATTCAGGTGAGTTTGGGCAACATAAATTTGTAATGGATGATGTCAGAATAATTTTAAGATTTCTGGTTGTATTTTGCAGCAGCGGGAAGACACTAGAAAGTGAATGATGACAGAGACATGGTGGTAAATGTTTAACAACCAGCTCTCTGGAAAACTATGTATAGCCACTTCAATTCAACATTTTTTCCATCTTTTCTTAAGACTAGACAAAACAATAAACAAAGCCCTAATTTGTTGTATATGCTGCTTTTCGAGTTATAAATAGGAATAATAATAGCACCTAATTCAAATGGTGTATGTAAGGATCAAATGAGATAACTGTAGAATAATTTGTCAACTTATTATTAGTATTTCTATATAGCAATGTGTTATATCAATAGCAAATAAGAGTACAAACATTTATATTTGTGGAAACTGAAGCTCACAAAGGTGACTGTCATTTAGCTTGTAAATACTTGTCTATCTAGCCATTGGAAGGTATAAACAGTTTTTCTCTAAGGGGAAGTTCTTGAACTCATTCAGTTCTGAAGGAATGGTCTCTGTAACCATAGCAAATCCCTGTTTGATTGATGCTTTCCTTGTGTACCTTATTAATCAGGTAACTAGAACCTGGAGAAGGACCAGCACTGTATGTCTGGTGGTTCTACTAGTTCAGGACCCAAATAAATTATCCTGTCAGGCAGGACATTTGGGAACAACTCTGCCAAAACTTTGCTGATTGCAACCTGCCTTATACATGCTTACAATAAGGTTTGTTTCACTCTGTAACTATAACTTTAAACTTACGGGGTAAGGGTAGAGGAGAGAATCCAATTCCAGAGCAGTGCTGCAAGGCTGAAACTCCAAAGATTCCTCTCAGTTTCATATGACCTCACCTAGTCTGAACTGGAAAGGAAATCTGCTCCAAAGACTGGATAGAAAAGGTAGACTACTTCTTCTTTATTGGACATATACCAACATCATGTCAATGCATAGTGGCTAAAATTCTCCTGGCTTTCAAAATGGCATGGTGCCATCTTGCAAAGTCTCTGAAATAAGAGGCTATTGTATATCCATTTCATTTAAAGTACATGGTGAGGCCCATTTTGCTGAGCCTGCCTATTAGCAGAAAAATGGCTTTGCTGAATGCCTTCACAAATCCTTTCTTCTGGACTCCAAAATAGGCATGGGATTTTTTTTCCCAAAAAAAACTTTTTGGCTTCTTTTTTGGTCTGTCACTTTAGGCTTTGTAAGGGGATTAGCTACTACTTACTGGATGACCTGCTGAAACCAAGGACATTGAAGGAGAATTCACATGTCCACTTTAACAATGACAAGAGTTCTAGGAAGTACTTGGATCAAGGCTATGAATACAGAGAAGACAGATAAGATGGACATAAAATATAAAATATGAAAGATCAGGCTACAAGAATATCCTACTGGGATAAGGCATATGGGCTCAGGGGGGACATTAAGTCTTAGTCATTATTCAAATCGCTACTAAAATAATATGAGAAATGGTGTGTCAACAAAACTGCCTTTTCCCAAAGACCTTTTTATTTTCAAAGTAGAGGAAACCCTGAGAGATAAATTCCTCTTTTTCCAGCACAGCCTGAGTTACACGCATTCTAGGTAATTAAATGTGCTGGTTAATAGATAATAATCATCTATAATTAAAACCAAGATGTTACGGGGCATCATTTAATACCTTTTTAATATTGAAGGAACTTCAAGTTATCACGGTGATTCAAGGTGAACAAATATCATTGTCCTGTTCAAATATGAGCTTATAGACTCACTATCATGTTCTGAGCTTGGAAAGAGCTATTAACTTCGAGTAAAATATCCTGGAATCAGGTCTCTACTCTGCTACTTACTTGTGTGAGTTTAAAGAAGCTACTTAACTCCTCTGGGTGTCAGTTTCCCCATCTGTAACCTGAGCAGGGTTGAAAGGTCTTAAAGGTGCCTTCTAAATCTGACATGTTAGTATTATGTGGCAAGATTTTCAGTTAAACTGCTGAATAACAGAAATGGCAATCTGTGACATAACTGTATACATTATGTCTGCTATAGAAACAGAATAAAACTAAATAAGTTACTTATAATAAGTAATAGCTTTGACTAACTTGGGCATGAATATTAACAGATATACATATTATTATTTCGTGTTAATTTGAATTTGCTTCAAAATCATCTTTGTTAGTAATTGTCCATCTAGCCATTGAGAAATATAAACATTTCTCCTCTAAGGGGGAGTTCTTGAACTCATTCAGCTCTGAAGTAATGGTCCCCATAGCCATAGCCAATATCTGTTTGGTTGATGGCCTTCTCCAGGAAGAAGGTATTAATCAGGAAGCTTGAACCTAGACAAAGACCAGCACTTCATGTCTGGTGGCTATACTGGTTCAGGACCCAAATAAATTATTCTGTCAGGTCAAGACCTTCAGGGACAGCTCTGTCAAGAGAATGCTGATTGACAACTGCCTGAAGTATCTTTCCACTAAAGTTTATTTCACTCTGTAACTATAACTTTAAACTGATGGGGGAGGGGATGGGCAGGAGAGAATCCAATTCTGGAGCAGCACTGCCAGGCTGATGCTCCAAGGATTCCTCTCAGTTTCATATGATCCACATCTATTTTGAATCTACATGTATTCTGTCTGACCCTAAAATGAATTCCAACAAGTTTGCAACAGGCTTCAGAAAGGAACAAAAAAACATGGTATTGTGATGAGATTGGTATTTTTTTAATTGTGGAAGACATGACCATCAACGACAAATAAATCAATTGAGAAAGTAAGCAAAAATGTCATCAATAATAATAGTTAGCATTTCTATCATACTCTACACTTTACATACATAATCCCATTTGATTTTTGCAACAACTCTGTGAGGTAAGCACTATTACCAACTCAATTTTACAGATGAGGAACTTAAGACTAAAATCATTTAATTATTTGACCACGGACACAAAACTAGTCAATATCTAAGGCAAAACTCAAACTCAGGTCTTTTTGACTCCAAGTCAAACATTTTATCCATGACTACACCTTCCAACTGTTTCTAAAGTTTTGATAAGACCATGAAAGAGGTAGAGAGGAGGGCACCCAGGATGGTGTAAAGCCTAGAGACTAGGCCTTGTCAGTCAATCACTGTAAATTGGCATTTATTAAGCACCCAGTATATTCTGGTATCTGTGCTATATTCTGAGGATACAAGGCAATCAAAAAGCAAACAAAAACAGTCCTCACAGAAATGAAGAGGTAGGGAATTAACATTTTGCATCCAGTGAAAATGCTTTGAGTTGGGGAAGAATTGTTTGGTACAAGGACTAGCAAAGGGGTAGATAGATGAATATGTGGAAAGAAGTAAAGTGTAAAGGGACCAGAAGGGTAAGATGTTTTGAAAGGCTTTGAAGCATTTTCTATTGGATTAGGGACCTAATAGAGTTTATTAAATATAATGATGATATGGTCAGACATGTCTGATGAAAATAAGTTTGACAACTTACTGGAGAACAGATTTGGAAGCGTGAGAGATTTGAGACAGAGATACTAACCATATTGCTATAGTCAAGTCATGAGGAGATAAGACTCTATACCATGCTGGTGACATTTTCAGTGGAAAGAAGGGGTTGTAAAAGAGAGGGGTTATGAAAGAAGCAATGAGATACATTTTACACCTACCAGATTGACTAAATGACTGAAGGAGAAAGCAACAAATGTCAGAGAGGATATGGGGAAAATGGTACATTAATTCATTGGTGGTGGAATTGTGAACTGAACCAACCACTTTGGAGAGCAATCTGGAATCATACCTAAAAGAGTTATTAAACTGTCTAAACCCTTTGACCTAGCAATACCACTACTAGGATTATTTGCAAAGATGATTAGGGAAAAATGAAAAAAATTCTATATGTTCTAAAATGTTTATAGCAACTCTCTTTGTTGTGGCAAAAATAAGTGGAAATTACAAGGATTTTCATCAATTGGGAAATGGCTGAAGAAGTTGTGTTATATGATTGTGATGGGGTACTATTGTGCTATAAGAAATGATGAGCTCAATGATCTTAGAAAAACTTGGAAAGATTTACACAAAATAATGAAGAACAAAATGAGCAGAACCAAGAGAACATTGTATACAGTAACAGCAATAATGTTTTAAGAATGGTTTTGAGCGAATGAGTCATTTTTATTATAATAAATACTCAAATTAACTATAAAGAACATATGAAGAAAGATGCTACTGCATCCAGAGAAAGAACTGATAAATTGAAGTATGTATAGAATAATTATACACACACACACACACACACACACACAAGTGACTTGCTCAGAGTCATAGACCTAGTAAGTGTCTAAGGCCAGATTTGAATTCAGAAAGATGACTCTTCCTGACTTCAAGCCCAGCACTCCATTCACTGCACCACCTAATTTCCTCAATTTAGACTACAGAATGCTTAACATTTTTGGTCAACACAAAGGAAATAAGTTAATATTCAAAGTTCTCACATATAATAGGGAAAGTCATTTTCTATAATCCTCACAAGATTAAAGCCTTCTCTATAAATTCAGTTTAATATAAACTTCAAAAAATCCCATCTGTATTCTTAAATGGAGTGATAATGTGGTGAGAAGTATTTTAGGATTACCAATGGAATGGTGGTGTAGCATATAGATTGTAGAGCAGAGAGATAAGGTACAGACATTCAATGTGAGGCCATTGAACTATCTCTAAAGAGGAATAACAAGTGACCAGACTATAGTTAAGGTTGTATTAGTAAAGAAAAAAAGAAAAAAGCAAGCAAATACAGGCCTCCATCTTCAAGCCCATTGTGAACATAAATAGGGACACATAATCATAGAATTTTGGGGTAAGAAGATATGTAACAGCCATGGAGTCTAACTCATACCTAAAAAAGAATCTCCAGTTTAGCATGCTCAAAAAGTCATCATTCAGCCTCTGCTTGAAGGATGAACCCATTACTCCTGGAGGCAGTCTGTTCCACATTTAGATAGCTCTAATTGTGGACATGTTTTTTTTTCCCCCTTTATATTACACTAAGGCTGTCTTTTGGTAACTTTTACTCCTTGCTCCTGGTTCTACATCCTGGCCACAAATAGGATAAATCTAATTGCCCTTTAATATAATAGTTCTTCAAATGATTTAATATGACAAAAATTCCCCCACTTATTCTCCAAGCCAAGTTCACATAACATATCATCATTCTTGTTGTCCTCTATACATTTTTCTGGGCCTATTTATCCTCATATGTCAAATGTACTAGGTAAATGAGGAAAAAAAGAATCCCATTTATGTAATGCTTTAGAAAATACTATTTAAACCTTATTAATTTTTTCTTACAATAATCTTGAAATAGGTTTAGAAAGTATTATCATCTCAGTTTTATGAGGAAATTGAATGTGTATGTGTGAAATAACATCCCTAAGGTGACATTTTCATAAGTGATTGTCTAAAGACTTTGGTAGAGGGTCTTCTGACTTCGCATCTCATCTCTTTTTGCTTGCTGCAATCTATTGTCTTTAGTAAATACTGACATGAATCACTCACAAAGCTGGTAGATTGTTTTCCTTAGGGTCCTTAAGAATAGGAAACTACATCTATAAAGAATCAAATCCCATGGGAAGTTACAATTCTGCTTCATTTCTTGTGGAGATATGGAGGTCCTTTGCTAATAATAGACTCCTATCCTAATTAGCAGTCATTATTGAATATGTACAATGTTTAAGGCATTGATGATAAGCAATAGGTATGTATATAAAAGATTTTGCTATGTTCATAAATCCCAAGAACTATTGTCTCTTTCAAATCATTTGAGGTCATAGGTTAGAAAGTCTTAGCCTGGGTTCCATGAACTTATATTTCAAATATTGTGAAAACTATGTTTTGATATAACTTATTTCTTTAATAATTTTGAGCATTTAAAAGCATTACTGTGAAATGGGTCCATAGACTTCGCCAGACTGTGAAAAGGATCCATGACATAACATAAAAAGATAGTCAAACAGATTAGATAGATAGATTAAAAAAAGTGTGTTTGTTTCTATGTGTATGATATATGTGTATATACACATAAATGTCATTCGATCAACAAATATTTATTAATCACCTAGCATGTACCAAGTACTGTGCTAAGCATTGGTGATGCAAAAAGAAGCAAAAGCAGTTCCTGCCCTCAAGGAGTTTGCAATTTAATGGAGAAGTCAGTCTATGGAGTTGAGGAAGAAGAGTTTTCCAAGCATAGGGGACAGCCAGAGAAAATGCCCAGAGCCAAGAGATGCACTGTCTTGTTCATGAAGACCAGTGTCACTGGATCGAAGAGTATGTGTTGGGGTGGGGGAGGAGTAAGAAGACTAGAACGGTTGGAGGAGCTAGGTTATGAAGTGCTTTGAATACCAAACTAAGCATTTTGTATTTGACCCCATAGAAAATTTGGTGCCGATGGATTTTATTGGCTACAGTGGTGACAGATACCATTGTGTGTATTTATGTGTCTGTATACGCACATACATGCATTTTAAATAAACACATATGTTTGCATATGCACATATTCATGTACTTGTGCATTATGTATGCATGCTTATGCGTGTGTGTGTGTGTGTGTGTGCATCCTATATTCTGTAAGATTCTTTTGCAATAATTCCAATAGGTAGTATTAACATGTAAATGCTGGAATTGTGTGGGAGCTTTGATGCAGGGAAATAGTGTGGTTGCTTCAGAGTATGTTTATGGAATGTGTTTTTCTTTTGTGGTTGAACTCTTATGCCCTACTGAGACTGCCCTCCAGAAAGGAAAAGCAGTAGGTTGTGTCCCATCTATATCTTATGCATTTGATTCTGTGGTTCTAGATTGCTTTCCAAGGACCAGACACAGCTACACCAAAGGGAGTTCCCTGTTATGCCTGTGGTTCTATGCTCAGCAGAAACAGGGTCCCTGAACAGTACATTCTGTGGTTAATACTTTTCTTCAAATGTAGACACAGAAGCTAGTTCATGACAGTACAGGTCACCTAGAATCAAATATACCATTTGTTCCAAATATATTTTAGTATATCGCTGATTGTTTTGGCAATTACTGCAAATTGATGTGCTCTTTCCATATACTAAGATGGCCAAAATCAGTGTACAATGTGTTTTGAATTGTTTTTCCAATAATGGGAAATTGATTTGTACCAATTCAGGAGAATATTACTTTCTGTTACTAGTTTTCTTAGATAAGAAAGTAACATATCTTTATTTTGTCTAACTAAAAAAATAATCATAGTGCAGAATTGCAAATGATCAGATGGTAGAAAAACAGTATTATTTTTAAGAGTACTGAAGCTTTGCTTAAATCACTTTATTTACCACTGAAAACCAACCATCTCTGATGTAGAAGTAATAAATCTGATAAACAGGTCTTAGTGTTGCAAAAAAATTGAGGTTTAGGTCACTAGATTGAAATAACCTTGACATGGAAACAACTATGAGATCATTCCATCTCTAGGCAGAGAAGTAGTAACCTCCTTATATCTGATCTATTTCTTGTTGTCTATTATTAATCATTTTTCCTTGTCATGTTTGACTGCAGTTTCTCTTAACTTTGATTCTCATATAAATGAAATTCAACGTCTTGTAACAAATCCATTGGCCTTGTTATAGTTCCTTGACTCCTTGTTTTCTTTGCAGTGTCTGACACTAATAATCACTACCATTTTCTGGAAATCTTCTACTCCCTTTGCTTCAGAGACCCCATATTTTCCTGGTTTTCCTTCTCACCCTAACTTCCCCCTGCTACAAGGTGCTTATGATCTAACTGGAAAAGAGAGAACACAAAAGCAAACTGGAAAGAGGACCTAAGGAGCTGGGAAGATCCTATATAGAAGAAAAGTCAGTTAGAGAAGTCCCAAGTAGTGCAGCCGGGTGAGAAACGAGGAGATGTCTAAGCAAAGCTCTCTACTTGAATGGAGGTTTGAAGTTCACAGCCCTACCCTCTCATCAGAGAGGCAAAGAGTAATAGTGAGGTAGAGGACCAAAGCTGATAAGGTGTTACAGGATGCTGAGGTTATCCCAATAATGAGCTGCCTGAGGAATGGTGAAGAAGTCAGTCAATGAAGTCCCAAAATAGTGAAGCCAGGTGGGAAACTAGGAGAAACTAGCAATGAAAATAGAAACATGCTTAACATATAATAAACTCTAAATCAATTCTTGTTGGTAGACATTTTAATCAATTAAGCTCATTAACAAAGTACTAAGCCTGGTTCTTTCTTCATACTTGGTATTCATGTAGGGTAGGGGATGATATGCTTACAGCAGATAAATGATTTGCAAGATCAGACTGAAAGAGAGATTAAAAGCTGACCCTTCTAAATTTTCATGATAGGATGTCACTGCCACAAGGATCATCAAGTCCATATCCATCAATTTATTTTTTTTTATTTTTTCAGCATTTTTAAAATTTTTTTCTTTTCTTTTCTTTTCTTTTTTTAATAAATTTATTTCTTTTTAGTTTTCAACATTTACTTCCACAAGATTTTGAGTTCCAAATTTTCATCTCATCTTACCCCTCCCCCTACCCCAAGATGGCATGCATTCTGAATACCCCTTCCCCTAGTCTGCCTTCTCTTCTATCTCTCCCCCCCTTCTCTTATCCCCTTCCCCTTCTATTTTCCTGTAGGGCAGGATAGATTTCTGAACCCCATTTCCTGTATTTCTTATTTCCCAGTTGCATGTGAAAACATTTTTTTAAACATGTGTTTTTAAAACTTTGGGTTCTAAATTTTCCCCCTTCCTCTGTCCCCACCCACCCTCATTGAAAAAGCAAGCAACTCAATATAGGTTTTACATGTACAGTTATGCAAAACACTTCCATAGTAGACATGCCATGAAAAACTATCTCTATTTCCCTTAATCCTATCCTGCCCCCCATTTATTCTATTCTTTCTTTTGACCTCCTCAGAAGTATGTGCTTCTGATTACCCCCTTTCCCAATCTGCCCTCATCTCTACCATCCCCTTACTCTCTTGTCCCCTTCCCCCCCACCATTTTCCTGTAGGGTAAGACAGATTTCCATACCCAATTGAGTGTGTATGTTATTCCCTTCTTAAGTCAAATCCTATAAAAATAAGATTCACTCATTCCCTCTCACCTTCCCTGTCTCTCCTCCACTGTAAGAGCCTTTTCTTTTCTGTTTTTTTGTGAGATAATTTGCCCCATTCTACCTCTCCCTTTCTCCTTCTTCTACTATAATCCTCTCTCACCCCTTAATTTTATTCTCCAGATATGACCCCTTCATCTTTAACTCACCTTGTGCCCTCTATCGATCTATCTGTCTGTCTACCTATCTATCTATCTATCTATATACAAATATATAATTTTCCCCTCCAACTACCCTAATACTGGCAAAGGTCTCATGAGTTACAAATAGCATCTTTCCCTGCAGGAATGTAAAGAGTTCAACATTAATAAGTCTCTTATGATTTCTCTTTCCTGTTTACCTCTTCATGTTCCACTTGAGTCTTGTATTTGAAAGTCAAATTTTCTATTCAGCTCTGGTCTTTTCATCAAGAATGCTTAAATGTCCTCTATTTCACTGACCATTTTTCCCCATGAAGGACTATACTCAGTTTTTCGGGGTAGGTGATTCTTGGTTGTAATCCTATCTCCTTTACTCTGCAGAATATTATATTCCAAGCCCTGTGGTCCCTTAATGTAGAAGCTGCTAAATCTTGTGCTATCCTGATTGTGTAAATTTGTTTCATTCTGTCTTTTTGTGGGTTCTGCTGTTTTAGAATTTGCTTAGAGCCATTTTTTGCAGGTATTTGGAGGGGTTTGGGGAGAGCTGAAGCAAGTCACTGATTTCACTCCGCCATCTTGGCTCTGCCCCCTAAATCATATCCATAGTTTTACAGATGAATAAATGAAACCCCAGAGAAGGGAAATGACTTGTCTAATGCCACTAAGATTCATTCTATGGGGGCAGTTAGGTGGCACAGTGGATAGAGCACCGGCCCTGAAGTTAGCAGGACCTGAGTTCAAATACAGCCTCAGACCAAACACTTGACACGTACTAGCTGTGTGACCTTGGGCAAGTCACTTAACCCCAATTGCCTCACCAAAAAACAAAAAAAGATTCATTCTACACAATGAAAATGGGGCTAGCTTAAGTGGAGTCAAATAGAACCCAAATCTGACCGACTCACAGAATGTCACAATGGAAGATGCATTAGAGACGACTTCATTCAAGTTGTTCATTTTAAATAGGAGTCAAATGAGGTTCAGAATTGGTGTGAAAATATGGACTATAACCCAGATTTTCTGAATATTAATCTAATGCCAGTTTAGTCAAGTTACTGAAACTTGGCTTTATGAGTTTAAGTATGACCAAGGTTTACTCAGAGATACTGGGTCTTCCTTAGCACAGTCTGCCTGTTTAATTCATCAGTCAGAAGGCATTTATTAAGCACTTGGTATATGTTAAGCACTGTGCTAGGCTCTAGCACAAGAAAGAGTCCCTGGGGTGGAGCCAAATGGCAGAGTAAAGGCAGTGACTTGCTTGAGCTCTCCCCCAAACTCCTCCAAATACCTGTAAAAAATGGCTCTGAACAAATTCTAAAGCAGCAGAACCCACAAAAAGATAGAGTGAAACAAATTTCTAACCCAAGACAAACTGGATGGTTGATAAGAAAGGTATATTGCAGTGGGCTAGGAGAGGAGTGCAGTTCAGCATGGGCATGCAGGCCTCAACGAACCTGGAGTAGACCTCAGAGGACTGAATGACAGGCAGCTGTGGTGGTTTCCAGACTTCTGAACCCATGAACATCAAACACAACTTAGAAGGTCATTAGGAAAAGTCTATGTCTAAGATGAGAGAGAAGTGCATGGTTGGTCCCAGCCGTAGTCCCAGAGCTTAGCACCAGGAGGAGGTTGCCTCTGGAGCTTCCAGCCCATAGACTGAGGGGGAATTGAGTGGCTGATCACAGGGTGATGGCAGGGATCTCTTTGCTGGTGCAGTATTCTCTTGCTTTGCCCATGCTTGGATCTGGGTCACAGTTCTGGGTGATAGTCCTGGGGCGAGGAGGAGCCTTGATGTGGTGGAACTAGTAGTGGCTGTGGAGAGGAAACCATCCTCACAGTTCCAACACACAAAAGAGTACCTGTTGTCACTCATAGAGCAGAGCACAGGCCAGGAGTAAACACCTTGCACTTGATCATAGCATCTTGGAAGAACTGAAAATTGACAGGTTCCTAGAAGTATCTCTGAAAACAGCTGCACAAAACCCCCAAAGCTTGGCACAGTACTTTCTCCACACTTGAAATAGGCTCCTACCTTAACAAAGTGTTTATGACTCAAGTAATTGGCTGGGACCATGAGTAAGCAGCGCAAAAAGAGTCAGACTATATTATCTTACTTTGGTGACAAAGAAGATCAAAACATACAACCAGAGGAAGACAACAAAGACAAAGCTCCTACATCCAAAGCCTCCAAGAAAAAAAAATATGTATTGGTCCCAGGCCATGGAAGAGCTCAAAAATGATTTTGAGAAGCAAATAAGAGAAGTAAAGGAAAAACTGGGAAGAGAAATGAGAGTGATGCAAGAAAATCATGAAAAACAAGTCAACAGCTTGCTAAAGGAGACCCAAAAACTACTGAAGAAAATAGCACCTTAAAAATAGCCTAATGGGGCAGCTGGGTGGCACAGTGGATAGGGCACTGGTCCTGGATTCAGGAGGACTTCTATTCACATCCGGCCTCAGACACATAACACTTACTAGCTATCTGACCCTGGGCAAATCACTTAACCCCATTGTCTAGACCAAAAAAAAAAATAGCCTAACCCAAATGGTAAAAGAGGTCTAAAAAGCCAATGAGGAGAAGAATACCTTCAAAAGCAAAATTGGTCAAATGGAAAAGGAAGCCCAAAAGCTTACTGAAGAAAATACTTCCTTAAAAATTAGAATGGAGCAATTGGAAGCTAGTGACTTTATTAGAAATCAAGACACTATAAAACAAATTCAAAAGAATGAAAAAAAAGTAGAAAACAATATGAAATATCTCATTGGCAAAACAACTGACCTGGAAAAGAGATCCAGGAGAGAAAATTTAAAAAATGTTGGATTATCTGAAAGCCATGATCAAAAAAAAAGCCTAGACATCATCTTTCAAGAAATTATCAAAGAAAACTGCCCTGATATTCTAGAACCAGAGAGTAAAATAGAAATTGAAAGAATCCACTGATCACTTCCTGACAGAGATACCCAAAGGAAAACTTTTAGGAATATTACAGCCAAATTCCAGACTTCCCAGGTCAATGAGAAAATATTGCAAGCAGCCAGAAAGAAACAATTCAAATATTGTGGAAACACAATTAGGATAACACAAGATTTATCAGCTTCTACATTAAGGGACCGTAGGGCTTGGAATATGATATTCTGGAGGGAAAATGAGATAAAATTACAACCAAGAATCACCTACTCAGCAAAACTGAGTATTATCCTTCAGGTGACAAAATGGACATTCAGTGAAATAGAGGACTTTCAAACATTTTTGATGAAAAGACCAGAGCTGAGTAGAAAATTTGGCTTTCAAATACAAGTCTCAAGTGAAACATGAAGAGGTAAACAAGAAAGAGAAATCATAAGGTACTTATTAAGGTTGAACTGTTTGCATTCCTGCATGGAAAGATGATATTTGTAACTCATGAGACCTTTGTCAGTATTAGGGTAGTTGGAAGGAAAAAAAATATATGTATGTATATATATAGCTAGCTAGCTAGCTAGCTAGATAGATAGATAGATAGAGGACATAGGGTGAGTTGAAGATGAAGAGATGATATCTGGAGAACAAAAGTAAGGGGTGAGAGAGGATTATATTGAAAGAAGGAGAAAGAAAGACATAGAATGGGGTAAATTATCTCACATAAAACAGACAAGAAAAGTTTTTCACGGTGGAGGGGAAATGGGGGAAGGTGAAAAGGAATGGGTGAATCTTATTCTCATCAGATTTGGCTTAAGGAGGGAATAACATACACACTCAATTGGTTATGGAAATCTATCTTACCCTACAGGAAAATGGGGTGGGGGAAGGGGACAAGAGAGCAGGGGTGATGGTAAAGGAGAGAGCAGATTGGGGTAGGGGGTAATCAGAAGCAAACACTTCTAAGGAGGGACAGGGTCAAAAGAGAGAATAGAATAAATGGGGGGTAGGATAGGATTAAGGGAAATATACTTAGTTTTCTACAACATGACTACTATGTAAGTGTTTTGCATGACTACACATGTATAACCTGTATCAAGTTGCTTGCCTTCTCAATAAGGGTGGGTGAGGAGAGAGGAAGGGAGAAAATTTAGAACCCAAAGTTTTAAAAAAAATGTTAAAAAATTGTTTTTACATGCATCTGGGAAATAAGATATACAGGAAATAGAATGTAGAAATCTATCCTGCCCTACAGAAAAATTGAAGGGGAATGGGATAAGAGAAGGGGGAGAGATTTAAGGGAGGGCAGATTAGGGGAAGGGATATTCACAATGCATTCCATCTTGGAGTGGGGAGAGGGATGAGATTGGGAGAAAATTTGGAACTCACAATCTTGTGGAAGTGAATGTTGAAAACTAGAAATAAATAAATTAATTTTAAAAAAGAAAAGTTAATGGAACACCAAAAATAAAAATAAAGACTAAACTTGGAAATACAATTCTCTGTCAAAGGTACACTTTCAATGTGATAGTGTGATTCCACTATGAAAAAGTAAATACCATACAACAAAATCTTTCTAATTCAATTTGAAAACATTTTAAAATGTGTTTATAAACAAAGGTCATATTTCATATTAACCTTTTTATAGTTTTAAAGGTTATAAGGTTTATTGCATATTCAAAAAATTCAATTATTTTACTCTGTCCTAAGTAATTTTCACTCTATACTACTAGCAGTGGGGATGAGGTGGGGAATCAAGAAAAAAATCATATGTAGGATGTGCTCTTTGAGGTGACCTTGAAGGAAGCTAAACATACTAAGAGGTGAAGGTCATAAACCATAGATTTATAATTAGAAATTAACATAGAAGTCATCTAGCCTAAACTACATTTTATACCTGAGGAAACTGAAACATAGATAGATTAAATGACTTGTCTGAGGTCACATAAGTAATGGATGGCAAAGCTAGTACCTGAATCAAAATCTTTGGGCTCAAAATTCACTTGTCTTTGTAATAAACTGCAATACTTTGAGTTGTGTAGAAATTTATGACTCATAATGATCATCTTAGTGGAAAAGGTCCCCCTTGTTCCTTTGGGGTATCTTGGTGGCATAGTGATTAAAGCACAGGATCTAGAGTCAGAAAAACCTGAGTTCAAATTCAGCCTCAGATACTTACTAGCTATGTGACCTAGGGGAAAATCACATAACTGTTTTCTGCCTCAATTTTCTCAGTTATAAAATATAGATAATAATAACAGCTAATAATTAGCTAGTACTAAATGTATTAAGAGTTGTAAAGTGCTTAGCATAGTGCCACACACATTGTAGATGCTTAATTAAAGTGTTGCTGTCATTTTTTTTTTTCCCCTTTGCCACATTATGGTCACAAAATAGCCAAGTTAGAAAGGGAAGCATAACACACTCCTCCAGGCAAAGTATAGGCCTAGGCCTTTTACCAGTCAGTGGCAGGGAAAGTAGGGTATGGTTGGTGAGTGCCCTGCTGTACCCTCATAGTTCCTTCTCCATACTTTACCAAGTCTCACTGCTTAGAAACCCTGTCTATCCATTTTGGTTTTTTTTTCTTTCTTAAAATGTTTTATTTTTCCAATTATGTATAAAAACAATTTAAACATTTTTTATTTTGAGTTTCAAATTCTCTCTCTTCCTCCTTCCCTCTGTTGTCCCCTCCCTAACAAGGCAAGCAATTTGATATATACTATACATTTGCAGTTATGCAAAACATATTTCTTTATTTGTCATTTTGCAAAAGAAAACACAAACTAAAAAAGTAAATAAACAAGAAAAATAAAGAAAATAAAAAGAAAAATATGCTTCAATCAGCATTAAGGCTCCATCAGTTTTTCTCTGGAGACAGATAACATTTTTCATCATAAGTCCTTCAGAACTGTCTTGATTCATCATAATGATGAGAATAGCTAAGTCATTCACAAATGATCACTACATAATATTGCTGTTATTGTGTGCAGTGTTCTCCTGGGTCTGCTCACTTCACTTTCTATCAGTTCATATAAGTCGTTTTAGGATTTTTTTTTTTCTGAAACCTCATCATTTCTTATAGCACAATAGTATTCCATCACAATCACATACTGCAACTTGTTCAGCCATTCCCAATCGATGGGTATCCCCTCAATATCCAATTCTTTGCTACCACAAAAGGAGTTGCTATAAATATTTTTGTACATATAGGTACATTTCTTTTTCCTTTGACCTCTTTAGGATACAGACCTAGTAGTGGCATTATTTATCCATTTTACTTTTTAATTAATTTAATTATCTCCTCTTGCCCATCCCTCACTAAAAAAAAAATAAAAGAAATCTACATTGTTAAGTAAAGTAAATTCATGCATTGGCCATGTCCAGGTAAGCATAATAAATAAGAAAAAGAACACAACCGGCTAGTGTTTGCTAAAACCAAAAACCCTGGTTACTGAGATAAGAATTCATTATTCAGAAAAAACTGATAGGGACACTGGGAAGCAGTTAGGCTTAAATAAATTCAGTTGTTTTACTTTCTCCCAGTTAATTTCCATCCTACACTACTAACGGCCAATAGAAACTAGGTATAGATGAATAGTTCACCGAGATACCCACATCAGCTCCAAATGATAAAAGATAGCATACAAACAAATTAGCGAAAGAAATGAACTTTCATTTCTACAAATAAGAGAAACATTCATGACAAGATGTAACAGACCACATGATATAACAAACCACAGATGGCTCTAGAGGAGAAAGTGAGGCTAGTAGTAACTTTGCATAGCCATCCCTCACTCAAATCTAATTCAATTGCAAGTCATGTCATCATCTCCCTGATGTCATAGTCCTCTCTGAGAATGAAGGAAAAACCACACACTATAAGCACAACAGTCCACAACCACTTTGAGCCCTGACAGGATCTTCTAAGCTTAGGTCCCATTAGCCCAGGTTTCTACCCTATCACCTCAGAAGGTAGCAGAAGCTGCACAATTGTCCTGAATGCATTATCCTACAACCTGTATTTGTTGCCCCTGCTGCTGTAGCAGCATCAACTACCACTTTCTTCCTTACAAGAGTACAAGATTGGTCAGAATCTACTAAATTGTCTACCTTGGGGTCAGGGGGAGAGTTGTCAACCTGGGTGGGGGTGGGGGAGACTAGTCACCCAATGCCTTTCATAATATTTCTCACACTGAGGCTTCAATTTACTTATTTGCAAAAAGAGGGACTTTGAGTCAATATCCTCTAAGTCTTTCCCAGCTGTATTTTTTTTTAATCTTGTGATTTCATTATTCTACAGCGCTCTGTTTCCAGGGATGCCTCCCTAGAATATGCCCTCATTAGTATCTAACTATTCTATCACAATAAACTCCTAACAGATGTCCCTATCTCCATTTTCTCCCTCTCTTCTATCCTTCACACTGAAGTCGGTGTTTTCATCATGCATTGATCCTATGAATAACAATTCCTCTACTTAGATCCATCAGTTGGCTCATTATTGCCCCCTAGGGAAAATTAAACATCTTTTCTTAGAATTCAAGGATTCTACCATGTAGTAGTATTCTCTCTCTAGGCTTATAATGCATTCACACACTCTCTTGATACAGACAAACTAGAAACTTTATATCTATCTGTCTATCTATCTATCTATCTATCTATCTATCTATCTATCTATCTATCTATCTA
>NW_020947390.1:57144-67637 GCF_900497805.2 Vombatus ursinus
CTATCTATCTATCTATCTATCTATCTATCTATCTATCTATCTATCTAATCTTCCATATATGCCCCTACATTTTCATGATACCCTTTGTTCACCTAACTTCATCTTTAACACTCTCCCTGCTCTTGGCCACTTACCTGTCCATGAAAATCACATCTCCTGTCCTACTTCCATAATTAAGCCTTCCCTAATCTGCCCATTGAATTGAATTATAATCCATCAGTAGACAGAAAGCTCTATGAGAGCAGAGATTTACTTAAACTGTCCATCACCCATATCCTCCAGTCCATTCCACAGGATATAGTAACCACTTAATAAATGTTAGTTGAATTTAAATATTAAGAGAGATACTAGGTTGTACAATGATTAGAGTGCCAGCTTGAAGTTGTGTGAGCTTGGGCAAGTCATTTAACCCTACTTGTCTCAGTTCCTCATCTGTAACATGAGCTGGAGAAGGAAGTGGAAAACCACTATAGTATCTTTGCCAATAAAATCCCAAATAGATTCACAAACTGCTAGATATAACTGAACAACAAAGCAATCCTTGAGACAATTGACACAAAGGTCATTACACTAATTTAAACTGCCTACCAAGATCATTTTTGATAGATGTTTTTTTAATTCACATTGGAATTTCATGGATTTCAAGTGGTGGTAATACTCATTGGACATGGACATACATGTATAGAGTTGGTTGCCCTAAAATTTCTGTGTTCTATTAGAGCATCATACCTAATAACAGATCTAATAGAAGAGACATTGGAAGGTGCCTATATTCCTTTCATTGTCTTAAATTACTTATTAAAATCTATTTCACTGCATATGGAAGGAACAAAAAATTGTTTTTAGGTTCTTCAGTTCAATGATTTTTGTGTTCTAGTTGTCCTTTCAGACAAGTGGGATTAGATTAGATGTAATATTACAGAGAACATTTATTTGATCACTTGGCTAACTTCTAGATCATTACTTAAAAGTTCTCTTATAGAGGAAGTTTGATAGAGAGAGGAAAAATTAATTAAGCTTTACTTTGATGTATTTTTTTCCCTGCTTTCAGAAGTAGAAAGAGAGAGAAAAGAAAGGAAGGAAGGGATGGAGGGAAGGAGGGAGGAAGGGAAGAAACAAGAGAGGGAGAAAGAGAAGAAAGGAAGGAAGGGATGGAGGGAAGGAGGGAGGAAGGGAAGAAAGAAGAGAGGGAGAAAGAGAAGAAAGGGAGGGAAGAAAGGGAGGCAAGGAAGGAGGGAAAAGGGAGACAAGGAATGAGGGAAGGAATGAAGGAAGTGAAAAAGGAAGGAAGGAAGGAGGGAAGAAAGAGATACAAGGAAGGAGAGAAAGTAGGGAGGCAAGGAATGAGGGAAGGAAAGAAGGAAAAAAGGAGGGAAGGAAGGAAAAAAGGGAGGGGGAAGGAGGAAAGACTTTTGAATTAGGTAAAAGAAAACTAGGCCATCCATGATAGAAAAATATAATCTTTTTTAATCTTTCTAATTTTTACACTTATAATTCTTGCTTGTGATTTGTGACTAATATAATGCTCCCACTTATAAGCTTCCCTGCTCATCAGGGAATTACTTAAAATTAAGATTACTTAAAATATACATATGTATGTATGCATGTGAGTGTTCATATATGTATACACACACACATATACATATATGTATGTGTTATGTGTGGGGAGGGAGGGAGAGAGAGAGAGAGAGAGAGAGAGAGAGAGAAATTTATTCTCCTCTCCTAATTTCATTTGGTTATTAGGTTTATCCCATAATGCCTTAAGGGGTAGAACTACTCTGGGATTATAATAAAGTCATAGGACATACTGATTTTTTTTTTAAGAATAAAAAAAAAATACATGAATCTCATCATAACCAAAGTGGACTAGATTTGAATTCAACCAGTCAAAAAGCATTATTAAGCAATTTCTGTGTACCAAGAACTACTCTAAGGGTCAGATAAACAAAAAAGGGAAGAAATAGTCCTTGCTCTCAAGAACTTCATAATATAATGGGGAGAATCACATGAAAATTAGATAGATAGATAGATAGATAGATAGATAGATAGATAGATAGATAGATAATTGAAAGATGGCTCAGCATTAAAGGGGATCAGGAAAGGCTTATTATCATAGAAGACAATATATTAGCTGGCACTTTAAAGAATCCAGAGAAGTCAAGAGGTGGAGATGAGGAGGGAAAGAATTTGGCACATGTTGGACAGCCAATGAAATTGCTCAAAACCGAGAGATAGTGCATCTTATGTGAGAAACAGCCAAGTGACCTGTGTTACTGGATCATAGAGTACTTAGAGATAGGAAGATAAGGTAGAAGAAAATTGTAAATGTAGTTGTGGTCCAGGTTGTAAAAGGCTTTGAGTGTCAAATAGAGAACATATTAGATTTGATCCTGAAAATGATAAGAACCACTGGAGTTTACTAAAAAGGTGGTTGAATGTGTGTAACATAGTCAGTTCTATGTTTTAACAAAATTAATTTGGCAGGTGAGTAAAAGATAAGAGGATGGACGAAAGAGAGGAGGCTCTTGAAGCAGAAGATAAACCAAAGGATTGTTGCAATAGTATGATTAAGAGAGAATAGGGGCCTGCACCAAAGTGGTGAGAGTGTTAGAGGAGAGGGTAGAGTGTATGCAAGAGATATTACAAGGATAAAATCGACAGTTACAAAAAATATAAACTGCCCAGATTAACAGAAGAAGGAATTGAATACTTTAATTCATCACATTCTCATGTTACATGCATATCATGCACATATTGCCATGCAATGTCACAAACGTTTCATTCTTATGTTGTTCATGTGTCATACCATGTCACATACTGTCCCAAAATGTCACAAATGTGGCACACCATGTTCAGTGCCTTGATGAAATCATGTAAGACTGTAGGAATATGCTGGGCTGTAGTTGGTGTTTCTGGGTTGACAGAAATAGCACAGGACAGCCCAGTGGAGTCCCAATTATGCAGGCAAGAGGCTGGCCCCTATGTGGTACCTCCCACCTAAAGATACTGTCCATATTTGTGAGGTAGGATTGCACCATTATCTCCCACTAACTTCCTTGAGGTCAATAACTTGTTTTTTCTTTTGGTTTTTCACCTCCCAGTACTTAACATATTGTTTGGCAATCTAATTCTTAACAGTTCAAACTATCTAGTTCTGACCAGTTTAAACCAGTGTGATCCAGTTCATAGTTCAACCTGGTTCTAACCAGTTCAAACCATCCAGTTCTGATCAGTTCTGACAAGTTTAAATCATTTTAATCCAGTTTCTGGTTTAACTCAGTTCTGACCATTTAAATCAGTTTCCAATTTAAACTGGTTCTGATTAGTTTAAACCAGTTCAGCTTACTATGGAACTTTTGGAATTGATTTTTTCCCAAAAAAGATAGCCATTCAAGTGATCTAATTAAATGAACATTTATTAAGTGAATACAACATGCAGTCTAATTACTAAGAAAAGGGGATACAATGTGGACCATTCTCAAAAGCTTAGAATCTAAAGGAGTGGATGGGAGGACAATCATAAAACATAAAATAAAATAAATGATTCACAGGAGAGTGAAATAAATGTAATGCAGAGAGTCTGGCAAAATGCTAGAAGAAATTTGAGGAGGGCTATATTTTAAAAGTATACATTTTGTCCTGATTGGAGAAACAAAGTTCTATTGGAGGAATTGCATATCATTCCATTTCCAATAATTTTATGATTCTAAAAAGCTAAGATCAGTTGAAAACTAAATATTCACATTGTTCTTCACAATACAATGCTCTCCGCAAAACTGAATGTTTCACAAAATAGACTTCATACATATAGCAGCATTCATAACATTAATTTCACAACTAAAAACATAAATGCTTTATTCCTTACTAAAATGTATTTCATGTTTCTTTGTGGATAAACATATTTATAAACATATGATACAGATGAGAATATTGATTAAGCACATATATATTCATTATACATATATGTATGTATATACGTGTTTATGTATATAGATATATTCCTCCAAATGTGAAAATTGGTTCCCAGTTGAAGGGCAGAAACTGTCAACTGGTTTTTGTTATGTGTTGAGAGCAGTTTAAATAATGAGAAGTATCCTTGTTACTATTTTTGATCACTGTAAAAATTTTTTTAAAATTCTGTTTCCTGTAGACTTTAAAATCTTAACAGTCTGAAGTCATCAGTAAACCTCATAACGTTTTCAGTTGAATTGCAAACTATGTTGACTCTTCAGGCATTGCCTTTGAAGTTGTATAATCTCGAAGAAAAAAACCTACCTTTCATAGTGCATATCTGTTAAAAAATATTTTTTTATACTCCAACCAGAGACATGTTTTAAAAGTCTTATAACTATAACTCCTGCAAAAAAATAATTGGAATGCTGATTGGTATGAACCAAAAATACCATATCAGCCTAACTATTGCCATGTTTAAATTAGATTTTCACTGTGTAGCCTCTTAGATGGTAAATTCTACACAGGCCAACTTACCTTGCTTTAACTATAGAGATTATAATCAGTCTAATGACTCACTTGATTAATTCCATTCATTTCATAATTCCATCATATTAATTATTCTTAATTGCACATTGAGTTGGGCATGTCCCTGATGTGTTCCTCATTAAGAGCTGTAATTTAGTTTTGACAATCCAGAACTTAAAAACTGCTATGAAAATTGTTAAATTTAGTTCTGATTTGGGAGATCAAGTTTATTTGTGTGCCTATGAAGCAGTCCTAATGGTGCATGTGTGTGTGTGTGTGTGTGTGTGTGTGTATGTGTGTGTGTGTGTAAACAGACAGTGGACAGAGACTAGCAAAGAGGAATAAAATTAAACATTCCAAAAAGATAAGAATACCTAAGATGCAGTTGGAAGGAAGTAGAACACATGATTCTCTTTCAGATCTGTGTCTTAGAGGGCTTTGCTGTTAAGGACTACGTAGTGATTTAAATAACCAAGAGAAAGGAACTTAATGTCACAGAAAGGGACATTGGTTGAAGTTGGCCTACAAAGCCTTAGAGGTCTCTGAGATTTTGTTATTCTATATTTGGTAGGAAAAGAACCATGATTTTTCTGGGATAGCATCTTAAAGTCTATCCTATGCATATTTCCTTGTACTACCAATTCGAACACAATTAGAAAACTCACTGTTCCTTCTTGTAAGGTAAATTTACCACCATTGCTTTGTTTCCCTTATTCGCTGTATCTGGATTTCTTTTCCCCTGTCTCATATGCCCACCTGTCCCATTCCTTCTCATCCTTCACAGACCAGCTTATATGCTTTTTCCCATGTTCCTCTCATTCTTCACTCCTCTCTCTCCATCTCTCTCTGTGTATCTCTTCTTTCTACCCTCTGCCTCTTTCTCTGTCTCTCTCCTCTCCCCCAACTCTATGCAATAGGCATGTTTGTACATATATATATGTATATGTATACATATATATGTATATATATACATATATATACACACATACATAACACAAATACATATATATATATATATATATGTATTTAATATGACATTGGATAAGAATTCCTGAAAGAACAAAATAGATGAATGAACTTTGCTCTACCAGGTTTGTAATGAAAATCCGCTACTACATAGGCAGGCATGCCTCAACTCCAAGCAAAATGGGGGAATTAAGACTGAAGAAAGCCCAGGAGAGGTCAAGATAGCTGCTAGAGGCCTTGGGGATCCCTATGGTTCTGCTAATTCAATATCTTATACTTACCTAAAGTTATTAAGTCATCTTGAAAATCCTGTGAAACACTTCCCTTGAATACAATTTCTACTTAAGCAAACATCTTTGATTTTTCATGAAATACAGCAACACAACCTGTTGAGGGTTTAAATAATTCTTATGGTCTTTATGGAAAAAAACAAGCATAAAAAGTGAAATGATCCTAGAGAAAGGGTCGGAATAAAGAATTAAAGACTTTACATTTGATCTTCATGAATGTAAATAAGAGAAAAGTAACTTGAATTGTAGACAGTTTGAGGATCAGAGATCTGTTTATTTTGTAATTAAATGAAATTTTAATCCAGATCATTATTGGTAAGGGGAATGTTCTATTAATGAGTTGTCTAAGAGCCTTTTTTAGCTCCTAAGCCTGGATTTGAATGAACAATGTTCCTCAGGGAAAGTAAGGGGGCATGAAGAGTGTGCAGCATACTAAGAGCGTTGAAATGACTGGAGCCAATAACTGAGTGTCCATCATTCCAGCTCACTCAGGGAGCAGGACCACCTGCTAAAAAATAGTTTTAGACTCAGAGAGATCAAGATTCTGGGGAGTAGCACCATACTGATCTCAGCATAGGAAGATTCAGTCTCAATAAAAATATCACCGAAGTCTACCATCATGGCCCTAGAGCTATCTCTTGCTTTCGTTTTAAGGCTGTATAAGATTGGGGCAACTGAATAAGCAAAGTAAACCATTAAAATCCAGGTTGGAGATTGATTTAAACCAAACATAGTAGAGATATTATAATAAGAAGATTAAAGCAAGTGAAAAGATCTAGAGCAGAATATTGAAAGATCCAGGAGGGTAAGTAAACAGAGGCCTGAAACTCAGAAGACCAGAACAGAAAAGAAGCAGCTCCCAATCCTTTATTTTGTTGTTTGGTCTGTGGCCATCAATCTGGAAGGAACAGGCCCCACATCGGAAAACACAAAGAAAGAGTGAGTGACTTTAAGAGAAAGGGGTAGAGGGTTGAAAAAGTTAATACACCAACCTGACAGAAAACAGGTCATTTGGGAAGGTAGAGGTAACTAGATGAATAAGGTCTATTCTTTTCTAGTTGATGTCTAGAATCAAGAGTAACACATTATTGCCATTTTAAGTGTGTTGGATGACTACAAATAAGTTATTCAATCTTGCTGTTTAAAGTTTCCTGGAGAATTTTAGACTTCAAGTCAGGAGATATCATTCAAACATCTGTGTGAACCTGGACAAGTCACTTAAACTCTCAGAGCCTTAGTTTTCTCACCTCTGAAACAAAAATAATTATACCCAGTCCACCTCACAGGGATATTGCAAAGAGAGTTCTTTATAAAGTTTAAACCAAATATAAATGTGAGTTATTAATGGTCCTCAAAAAACTCTCAATTGGACCTGAAATCTAATTCATGTGATGTTTTGTCCATGTCATAATCTATTCACGCCTTCCAGTTCCATAATGCATGTCTTCCTATAAGTTGCCTACAAAGGCTTCACCTAAAATGCTGGAAGCTTTTCTCATTTTCTCCTGACATCAATAGGATACTAGTAGAGCCCACAAGCTATTAAGTTCCCCCTACTTCTTACCAAATAACCAACCCATCTTCTTTTTTTGAGAATACATTTCTCTGATGACATCTTTTGCACCTGTATTCTTCCAAATCCTTAATCAATTATGCATTACAGCCTACTCACACCTCTATGAGGCTGTGCATTGCTCTTTGTGTGAAACCCACTTTTAATTCTTAGGAAACTGCAGTGTTCTATGACTCACATTCATACAATTCTAGAAGAATGTTGATGTTAAAAATATAAACTTTTTTTCTGGGAAAATTTTTGGAATAAGAACAACAACGATAATAAAACATAACATTTGTATAGTGCCTACTATGTGCCAAGCACTGTGTTAAACATTTTGCAAATATTATCTCATTTGATTGTCACAACAACTCTGGAAGGTAGGTGCTATTATCATCCCTATTTTACAGATAAAGTTGCTGCTGCTGCTGTTGTTCATTCGTTTTAGTTATGTCCGACACTTTGTGACTCCATTTGGGGTTTTCTTGGCAAAGATACTGGAGTGGTTTGCCATTTATTTCTCCAGCTCATTTTATAGATGAGGAAACTGAGACAAACAGAGGTTAAGTGACTTACTCAGGATCACAAAGCTAGTAAGTGTCTGAAGTAGGATTTGAACTCAGGTCCTCCTGAGTCCAGACCTATCACTCTATCCATTCTACCACTTAGCTTTCTCTTTAATCAAATAAGTATTAAGATTTTCTCAAAGACTAACCAACCTGATATATTCATCCTCTTTAATGCTGAGCCCAACTCCTTTTCCATTTGTCTGTATAATCAATGTATTTTTATAGATAAAAATGTTTTAGGGGTTGTCTATCTAACTATATGTAAAAATTTGGACTACTCCTTCACTTGGTTTTCCTACATGTATAAATATCCCAAACTTTTAAATGGTTATGACTTTCTTCTAAGAGCTCAATGTTGCAAGGTTTATTGCAGCCAGCATGATGTCAGTTACAAATTGGAAGGATCTTACCAGTCATGGGAATATCTTTTCACTTTTGATAATATATTAGATCTCTTCCAAGACAATGGTAAACCATTTTAGTAAGCATGTTTCCCTGTTTTCTGTTCCATCTGACATTTGTGATCAAAGGGTTAAATGAGGTTATTTCTATTGATATATCTTTCAAGGAATCTTTTAATATTTTAGATGTGTGGGAATAGGAGAAAATTTGTTAGAAGAGCATCATTGTAATAGAATTTTTATCTATTAACTAAAATGCTTTTTTGAAATAACTGACAAAAAAGAATCACAAGAGATCTTGTATTCTCTGTAATTTTAAAGCAATTGTATGATGATAAATAGATGGTCAACCACATAATAGTACTTGAGAAAGCCTATCTGGTACTTACTACCTCAAAATGTTCTCATCTATTCAGGTACATAATTCTAATAAACATTTACATAAAGTAGAAAATGGGCATATTAGCATAATGTAACATAATATAATAAAATATTTGGTCTTCTCTGTTACCTGAGTCAATTTATTTTCTACATCTTCATTATGTGCCTATCCTTGAAATAACTTGTACAGAGATCACCCAAGAGCATCCTAGTCATGTTGCCTCTAGAAAAGATCTGTTCTATATAAACTTCATCTTCTTTTTATCTCTTTACATTTCTACCCTATATCTACACCCTAGTCTCTCCTGTATCTACTGATGCAGTAGATAGAACACTGGGCCTGGGTCAGAAAGACCTGGATTCTAATCTGGCCTTAGAACTTTGTTACCTATGTAAGGGTCAAATAAAATAAAATCTGTAAAGCAATTAGTACAGTGCCTGGCAAATAGTAGATGTTTAATAAATAAGTGTTTCCCTTTTGTTGTTCCCTTCTTGATTAAAAAAAAAAGTTCATTCTAAAACACACAGAGATCTCCATTTTCTTCAGTGTGTTGCCCTTGAACTTTTCTTCATGTGGGTTACCTAGGTTATCGCACTGACCTAGACCTTCTAGGATCAGCACCTCCTTCTGCTTCTTGAGGTTCAGATTGTTGATTCTGCAGGGCAGACCAGGGTGTCACAGAACAGAAAGTTGTTTATTTTTCTGCCTCTCTATGCTCTTTAAAAAAAACTGAATTTGTTAAATATTAACCAATTACATTAAAAAATATATAACATTCATTTAAAAAAATTTTGAGTTGCCAATTCTGTCCCTCTCTACTGCCCCTCACACACTCCTTCAGAAGGCATGCAATATGATATCAGTTATAGATGTGAAATTATGCAAAACATGTTTCCATAGTAGCCATGTTGCAAAAGATAACACATGAAAGAAAAAAAAGAAAGGGAAGAACAGAAGTGAAAAAAAAATCATTATTCAATCATCTTTCAGAGTTCATCAGTTCTCTTTCTGGAGGTGGATAGTATTTTTCATCAGGAGCCCTTTGTGATTGTCTTGAATCATTGTCTTGATCTGAGTAGGTAAATCTTTCACAATTGATCATCATTAAAATATTGCAATTACTGTGTACAATGTTCTCCTGGTTCTATTCACTTTACTTTATATCAGTTTCTATAAGATTTACTGCTTTTTTCTGAAAAAAAATTACACCCATCTTCCTTATCATTTTTTATACCACAATAGTATTCCATCAAAATCATATACTACACCTTTTTCAGTCATACCTCAATTAATGGGCATCCTCTCAATTTTCAATTTTTTTGCTAATACAAAAAGGGCTACTATAAATAAGTACTTTTCCCTTTCCTTTGATCTACTTAGAATAAAGATCTAGTAGTCATATTGCTGAGTCAAAGGGTATGCAAAGTTTTTTAGACCTTTGGACATACTTCCAAGTTGTTCTCCAGAAAGGTTCAATCAGTTCACAACTCCACCCACAGTGCATTAGTGTCTCAATTTCCCCACATCCCCTCCAATAATTATCATTTTTGTCATATTATATAATTTGATAGGTATGTAGTGGTGTCTCAGAGTTGTTTTAATTTTCAGAACTCTAATCAATAGTGATTTAGAGTATTTTTTCTGATAACTATAGATTTCTAGCTTTGATTTCTTTGAAATGTGCCTATTCATATTATTTGATCATTTATCAATTGGGGAATGACTTGTAGTTTTATAAATTTGACTACTACATATTTTTCCTAAGTGGCTCATTGATTGAGAGCCTAAGGGAATATGCACCCAAACACTCTCTCTCTCTCTCTCTCTCTCTCTCTCTCTCTCTCTCTCTCT
>NW_020947390.1:67737-83691 GCF_900497805.2 Vombatus ursinus
TCTCTCTCTCTCTCTCTCTCTGTCTCTCCCTCTCCCTCTCTCTCTCTCTTGCTCTCTCCCTCTCTCTCTCTCCCTCTCTCTCTTTCTCTCCCTCTCTCTCTCTCCCTCTCTTTCTCTCTCTCTCCCTCTCCCTCTCCCCTCCTCCCCTCCTCCCCTCCTCCCCTCCTCCTTCTTCCTCCTCCTCTTCTTCCTCTCTTCCTCTTCCTCCTCCTCCTCTTCCTTTTCCTCCTTCTGCCCCTCTTCCTCCTCCTTTCCCTCTACAAAAGTGCCTTACTTCTGACCAAGGCTTTCCTCAGTCAGTCCTCACTTATATCAACCTCTCCCCCCTTTTTCTTATCTCCTGACTCTTCTACTTACCTGTAAGGTAAGATCGATTTTTATACCCAACTGAGTGTGTATATTCTAATGAGACTAAGGTTCAAACATTGCCTGTTACCCACCCACCATCTTCCCCTCCACAGTTAATGCTTTTCCTTGACTCTTTTATGTGATAATTTACCCCACTTTACCTCTCCCTTCCCCCTTCTCCTACTATATCCCTCTTTCTCAATCCTTAATTTTATTTTTGGGATATCATCCCATCACAATCAACTCAAACCCCTGCCTACTGTCTATGTATAATCCTTCTAACTGCCCTAAAAATGAAAAAGTTCTTAAGAGTCATAAGCATCATCTTCCCATGTAGCAATGTAAACAGTTTGACCTTATTGAATCCCTTATTATTCCTCTTGTTTACCTTTTTATGCTTCTCTTGATTCTTGTATTTGAAAGTCAGATTTTCTATTCAGTTCTGATTTTTTCATCAAGAATGCTTGAAAGAGCTCTATTTCATTAAAAGTCTATTTTTCCCTGGTGGATTATACTCAGTTTTGCTGGGTAAGTGATTCTTGGTTGTAATCCTAACTCTTTTGCCCTCTAGAATATTATGTTTCAGGTCCTCTAATCATGTAGTACAGAAGCTACTAAATCTTGTGTTATCTTGACTGTGGCTCCATGATATTTGAATTGTTTCTTTTTGGCTGCTCAACCTGTTGATCTGTTCTATCTTTCTTTTATTGAATAATGTGCAGAGAGATATAAATTTTTGTCGCGGCCGCTGCAGTGGAGAGCATGAGACCAGCTCAGTGCTCAGTAACCCGGAGACGCATGGATGAGGCGGGAGACAGCAAGGTGGCAGAAGCTCCGTTTATTGAGTGCAGGTAGCTGTCTTTTATAGCCCTAGTGAAGCATGTTCAAAGTGTGATCCCCCTAAGATAGCCAATCATCAGGTGTGCTGGAGCTCGTGTCAGGACTCATCTCCCATTGAGAGGAGAGCCAAACCAACTGTGGGAGCTGCATGTCAGCGAAGGAGAGGTCCTGGGAGACTTCCTTATTTTTGCCACACAACTATGTTGTGACCCTCAGCTTCTACTGATAGAAGCTAGAACTCCCATGGGAAAGTTCCCTCAACAGAACTCTCATGAGACGGGTGAGACATTCACCCTAACAATTCCCCCTTTTTGTTTTAAAGAAGGCGTCATTGTGGGTGTGTGTCTTTCAGCACTTGTAGCTGAGACACAACATTTTTGAATGTGGAGATCATTACTTTCAAGAGGCATCCGGCTATAATAGGCAAGCAGCATAAAAGTAAGCTCACTACAACAATCAATATAATCCAATACTCAAATGATCCCCTCCAGTTGGAGGCATTATCAAACCAATATATGATTTTCTCTGCTGTTTTGTCAGGATCCAAGTCCTGTTCAGAAGCCTTTTTTATTTCAGAGGCTAAGCTGTATAAAGTTTCAATGTCAGATTCTATTGTGTTATTTAAGAATAGACCATTCAAATGGTTTCTGATTACTGTCCAGTTGTAAGTAGAATTGTCATGTATAAGTGTCATGCCATGATTGAACAACAGTCCCACTTAAGTTCATGCAAAGGCAGTGCACCGCTACACAAGTCTCCACATGAGGCCAGCCAGACCCAGAGTCACTGTTCACCTTACATTTGTCCAGACCCCCCGCGCGCAGGGAGGTGGCATTGGAGCAGGGCGTCCCCTGTCCGCCGAGTAGGTGAATCTGGTGTGGCCCCATGCCGGGAATGTTCATGGCAAGGGTGACATTCTGCAGTTGTATGCAGCCCTCCACGTTGTTGGTGCGGGACCAACAAAGCGGCTGCCACATGGACAGTCCTGTGAAGTTGTATTTTACTGACGATGAAGTCACATTAGTTTGTGTGGGGAAGTCAAACTCATACCTCACCATTAGTGATGCAGTCCCTTGGAACACAAGGTTAGGTAACTATTCACCCCAAGCTACTACTCAAGGCCACGGGGGGTCCATGTAGATCGCCCACCAGTGTAAGATGTGATTCCCTGCCACAGGTGTTGACAGGAGAAGCAACTTCATACAAGTCTGCATTGTCTTTCATCTCCTTTTCCTCTTGCTGGGTCTCCTCCTTTTCTTCCTGGGGTGTCTCCTGAGTAGGGACAATCTTGAGAGTTTTTGTTGGCACCCACTTAGCTCCTTCACCTGTTGAGATACGAGCATACCCTGGTCCCCAGGTTAGTACCCTAAAAGGTCCTACCCATTCATTATTGGGATTTTTCCACAGGACCAATTTCTTTTTATCTGTGTATATTGTTGGGCCATCATGAGTCAAGGTAGGTGAATTGTGAGGTAAAAAGAACTTCATAGCATGGGTAAGGTCATTACCATCAAATTTCAAATAATTTATAGTATACAAGATTTTATTAATCTGTCTTTGAGGGGATAACTGCTCAGCTCCCCCTTTTAGTTTTTGAAAGAAAGTTTTGATGGTTTGGTTCATTCGTTCAACAATGGCTTGACCAGTTGGGTTATAAGGAATACCACATATATGCTGTATGCCAAACTCTAGAAAAAAGGCTTGTAATTGTTTGGCAGTATAAGCGGGCCCATTGTCAGTTTTTATCGCACATGGTGGGCCAATTATAGCAAAAGCATGATAAAGGTGATTAATAACATGTGTAACAGTTTCTCCTGTTCGAGGAGTAGCTATACAAAATCCTGAAAATGTATCCACAGTAACATGGAGGAATTTAAGTTTCCCCAATGGTGGAATATGTGTAACATCCATTTGCCATAGAGAATTAGGAAAAAGTCCTCTAGGATTGATACCAGAGCGAAGTGATGGTGAATTGAAAGGGACACATTGAGTGCACCTTTTCACTATATCTCTGTCTTGTTCTCTGGTTATGCCATAAAGGCGACGTAGAGACCTGGCTGACATATGATACTTACCATGTCCTTGTTGTGCTTCTTGACAATTGCCTATAAGCATAGAATCCACAATATTATTCCCTGAAAATATGGGACCTAATCCATCTGTATGGGATCTTATATGCATTACATACAGAGGATGTTGTCTTGATCTGATGCATGATTGAAGTTCATAAAACAATTCTGTTATTGGTGAAATTTCAGGTTTGATATATGCTGTTTCGATGTGAGAAAGCACACCAGCAGCATAATGACTGTCTGTAATAATGTTAATAGGTTGAGGTATTTTGCAAGCATGTAGAAGAGCATATAGCTCATTCTTTGGAGTGGAAGTGTGTGGAGTCTGCATAACTGTATGAATGTCTAAGTCAGGACAATATATAGCAGCTTTCTTTTCTTTAGTAGCATCAGTATAAACATTATAGACATCAACAGGTGTATCCCTGACAATCTTGGGAAATACCCATTGCCAGTTATTAAACCATTTTGCAAAGGAGTATTTTTGTCCTGCTTGAATATTACCTAGATTCAATAACACAGTCCAATGTTCATCACAATATAAAAGGGTCTCAAGTCTTTCTTTTGTAACAGGGACCCACAAAGTGCCTTTCTGTCCACTAAGATGTAAAATGCGAAGAAGTGCCTTTTTAGCCAACATAGAGGCTTCTTCTAGATAACTAGTTAAAACTCTTTTATTACTGGTTTTGCTGTATAACCATTCTATAATGTTTTCTTCTTGGTGAAGTATAATGTGTGGATGTTGCTGAGCCATTATCAATGTGGCTTCAATCTCCTTCTGTGGAGATACCCAATGGGTGTGATGTCCTAACTTCCTAATGATTTGTTTTAAGCTTTGTTCAGCCTCAGGGGTCCATTTTCTAGGAGAATTTAAGCGAGGATCCTCTTTTAAGATAGAATATAAGGGTTGCATCTCCTCATTAGTAATGCCTATCTTTGGTCACATCCATTGAATATCTCCTATCAATCTTTGGAAATCATTTAAAGTTTGTACCTTGTCTTGTCTAAGCTCAGGAGGTTGTAAAGAGACTTCCTCCAAGTCAAGCTGAAATCCCAGATATTGAAAGGGAGGTTGTTTTTGCACTTTCTCTGGTGCTATCTGAAGCCCTTTGTTTGTCACAATAGATACTGTTTCTTGAAGCATTTGCTCAAGGACTTCTAAATTGGCATGACTACAAAGAATATCATCCATATAGTGCACTAAATAGGCTCCTTTATATTTGATTCTTAAAGGCTCTAGTAGGTCTGCTATATATCTTTGGCAAATAGTAGGACTATTTTTCATTCCTTGTGGTAAAACTTTCCATTGATATCTCTGAGCAGGAGCACAGTGATTTGGTGTAAGTATAGAAAATGCAAAATACTTGCAGTCATCAGGGTGCAAGGGTATGGAGTAAAAACAATCCTGAATATCAAGGATCCACAAGGGTTGATGTCTAGGGATTATATTTGGTGAGGGTAGTCCTGTTTGCAAGGGACCCATGTTTTCCATTCTTTTATTTACTTCCCTAAATCTATTAACATTCTCCATTTTCCTGATTTTTTCTTAATGACAAATATAGGAGAATTCCATGGACTAGAGCTTTTCTCTATGTGTCCCTGCTGTAATTGCTCTTGTACTAAAGAATGTAAGGCAGTGAGTTTCTCTTGTGTCAGGGGCCACTGATCAACCCACACTGGCTCTTTTGTAAGCCAAACTAATTTATGTGCTGTTAATGAAACATCAGTGGCCCTTATGAAAAATCCATGCTGATTGTAACACCTATGTCTGTAAGAACATCACGTCCCCATAAAATAAGAGGTAATCCTGCTGTGATATACGGACAGAACGTGCCACTTTTAGTGTTCTTTTCCCATGTGAGGGGACGTGTAGAGATTTCTGTTTCCTGATTGCCTCCTACACCTCGTAGAAAGGTATAAGCCAATTCCTTAGGCCACCAAGGTGGCCACTGGTCTGCAGGGAATACTGATTTATCAGCCCCAGTATCAATTAACCCTGTAAATTTCTGTTTTTCTACACTTACAGTACATAGGGGACAGTCCATAGAGACAGCTTGTGTAAAAAATGCTCCTGACCTCCAGCCTGTCTGTGGGCCTTTTATTATGGTAGGATCTTCTATGTGGAATTCTGCAGTAATGGCGATGGCTTGAGCCACGCATTGTCCCCTTTCAATATAGGTATCATCATTGTTAGTGTTAATCATGGTAAGGTGAGGGAGGGAGCCTTTATACATTTGAATAACTGGAACTGCATGTGAGTAGTGCTGATCTGGGGGTGATATGGTAATTAAGGAAAATTCTGGCCCCAATTCCTGTTGGTCCATGAGTGGAACATTACAGACAGCATGGGGTGGCAGTCTGAAATTATCTAAGCTTCTCAGTTTCAATACTCAAATTGTTTTTCTTGGGCAGCTAGAGTCATGTATTTCTTTCCCCATTCGTTTGTGAGAGGGTTTGATTCCTGTACTGTCATTCCCATGGGACGAGTATTCGGGGCTCCCGCAGAGCCCCTGCACCCGTTTCCCGACCTGCATTCAGAAGCCCAATGCCCTAGCCTTTTACATTTTGGACAGGGTGTAGCAGGGCGTCTTTTGTTTGACTCGCAGTCTTTCTTAAAGTGCCCTTCTCTCCCACATTGATAGCATGTTTTCCCTGTTTTTTCCCTTATCATTTCCTGTAAGGTAGTGTCCCTAGGCAAACCTAGCATGGCTTTCTTACAGTCTTCATTGCAGTTTTCTCTAAGTAGTGATTTTATGACTATTTCAGTCCCTTCTACTTCTCCCACTGTTCGTGCGACTAGTTCCTGAATTCTAGCCACAAAATCAACAAAAGTCTCAGTAGGTTTCTGCCGGGCAGCGGTCATAGACTCCTTTGCCTGCCCCTTTTCTGGTATCCTAGACCAAGCTTTTCTAGCTTGTATTGCAATTCTATGATAGCCCTCCTCAGCATATCCTAGCTGTTGGGCAGTAGTAGCAAAATCCCCTGTGCCACTTATCTGTTCGAGGAGGGCTTTACCTTGGGGTCCAGGTGCCAATTGGTATGAAACCATACGGCACTGATCTACAAATTCAGCCATCCAAAAGACAGCAGCTCCGGGCGTCAGAACTGCACGGGCTATGGCCTTCCAATCATTTGGACACAAAATAGAGTTAGAGATAACCTCTAATTGATACATTACAAAAGGTGAAGTAGGTCCATATTGGGCAACTGCTTGTTTTAATTGCAGCAAGGTTTTAAAAGGAATTCTTTCATGCCTCCTCCGTACCTGTCCTGGGTTAAAGGGATCAGGTTCTTCAATTACTGGATAGAGGCCAACATCCTATTCACTAACATCCTCACCCTTTTCTTTTGCTTCTCTAATGCCCTTTTGTAATGGTGATTCTTCACCGCTGGAAGTTGTTGTGTGTGCACCAAGGTGGCCACACCCACTTCCCGAAGTTTGTGGCGCAGCAAAGAATCCCTTATCTGCTCTTGCAGGAGAAGTTGTCAGTGGAAATTCCTTACTATCCTGCTCCCGCAATCCTTGTTTCTCGGGCGGGTCACTACCAAGTTTCTTAAAGTGTCTTCTAACTCCCCCAAGTTGGGATACAAGTTTGAATAATGTCCTGGGGGTGGCCAGGGAGGGAGGTCTGCGGGACCTTCTCTTAGTTTAGGAGAGCAAGGTCTACTCGCAGAGGGAGAGGGGAGGGAGGAACCTGTCTGAGTACAGACTAGAAAACTCCGGACTTCTGTTTGCTTTTGATTCGTCAGAGCTTGTTTTACAAGATTGTAGATGGTATAGTCTAAAAGCCTAACTTTTCCAGGGCAAGTACCATCATACGAGGTTAGCTGCTCCCCAAAAATCTTCCATCTCCCTGGTTCAAAGCAACCCTGTTCCGGGATCCAGGGGGATACCTGAAAAGCCAACCTCACAAATTTTCTAAGATCTTTTAGGGGTATCATTATTCCCTCACTCTTCGCTACCTTATATAAAGCTCTGGCGTAATTCTCCTCATCTGTGGGAGGGAGAAGCCCTATATTTTGCCCCATTATGTAAAGCGAAACCTTTACCTTCTCCGTCCCCCAAGGATGGGAAACGTCTCGGAGACCCAATTCCGTCAGGCTGAAAGCAAGAAGCTTGCTGATGCGCTATTCATGGAGTTTTTAGACTCTGCCTGTGGGGTATCTGTCAGGCCTGTCATCAATCTGCCCCTCGTTGGCCGCCAGTTGTCGTGGCCGCTGCAGTGGAGAGCATGAAACCAGCTCAGTGCTCAGTAACCCGGAGACGCATGGATGAGGCGGGAGACAGAAAGGTGGCAGAAGCTCCGTTTATTGAGTGCAGGTAACTGTCTTTTATAGCCCTAGTGATGCATGTTCAAAGCGTGATCCCCCTATGATAGCCAATCATCAGGTCTGCTGGAGCTCGTGTCAGGACTCATCTCCCATTGAGAGGAGAGCCAAACCAACCGTGGGAGCTGCATGTCAGCAAAGGAGAGGTCCTGGGAGACTTCCTTATTTTTGCCACACAACTATGTTGTGACCCTCAGCTTCTACTGATAGAAGCTAGAACTCCCATGGGAAAGTTGCCTCAACAGAGCTCTCATGAGACCGTGAGACATTCACCCTAACAAATTTTCCCCTAAATATTGGTTTGGTTGCATCTGCAAAATTTTGGTGTATGATCTCGTTGTCATTAATTTTAATGAAGGTATTGATTGTATGATTTTTTCTTTGACCCACCCTTTCATAGGATATAATTATTTAGTTTCCAATAGTAACTATTTATCAGTCATTTTATTGAATGATATTTCATTGCATTATTTATCATCAAAGCTACATTTACCATTTCTGTTTTTCTGAATTTGTGGGTTTGTCATGCCTGAATATAGTCAGTTTTTGTAAAGTTAGCCTGAACAATTGAGAAATACACCTATTCCTTTCTAAACCCACTCAATGATTTCTATGTGTCTATCATATCTAACTTCTTTAAAATTGTATCCATGTGGTTCTATTCTTTTAAAATTTATTTATTGGTTAGAACTAGGTAGGTGTAAGAGAGGTACTCTCTAGTTCTCCCTTTAACTCGTTTAAATATTTCCTTTAAATGACTTCTGTTGCATTTTTTTAATATTGGTGTTAATTTATTGTCTATAGTACTTTAAGCAAAAATAGTTTCACTATCTCTTTTATTAAATTTATTTTAGATTTTACATGGTCTGAAATCATTTTTGTGACTCTTTTTTTTTATTTAGCTGATGTATAATAGATGTTACTCCAGTCACTTATTTTAATTTCATGTTTCTGAGTATATATTTTTGTAAATAATTATTCAACTATGATTTCTAATCTATTCTTCTATTGTCTTCCATTTTATTTGTTATTTAATTCTATTCACATTCACTTGTGAATGTTAATTGTGTATTTCCCCCCTCCCCCTACTTTTCATTCTCTTTGATTCTTTCCTCCTCTTTATATAGGATAAGAATGTGTTGTTGTTTTTTAAAGGAGTGAGCTCAGCAGCAGCATTCTAGGTTTGGTGAAATCTTCTGTTCCTCAGATCCTCTTCTCTTTACCACACCCAGAATCCAATATCGTTTGCCTAGACTTTAGAAAGTAATGGAGAAAATCTTGATATTACAGAATAAACTTTTAAATATATTATGTTTTCAGAAAGCTGGTTGTTAAAAGTTTTTTTTTTTTTAAAGGCAATTGGGGTTAAGTGACTTGCCCAGGGTCACATAACTAGTAAGTGTCAAGTGTTTGGTCTGAGGCAGGATTTGAATTCAGGTCCTCCTGACTTCAGTGCCGGTGCTCTATCCACTGTGCCACCTAGCTGCCCCTTGTTAAAAGTTTTAATAGCACATGATTGGATATATGTATCAGCTCCCCATATTAGAAGATAAATATTTTATATTGATATAGTTCTTTTTGATTACTTATTCATGTTTACCTTTTTATATTTCTCTTGACTCCTGTATTTGCATTTCAAAGTTTGCATGCACCTCTTGCCTTTTCATTTATAAGACTTAGAAGTCCTTTATTTCATTAAAATTTATTTTCCCCCTGCAGGATTATATTCCCTTTTGCTGTTTAAGTTATTCTTGGTAGTAATCATAAATCTTTTGCCTTCTAATATATCATATTCTAAAATCTCTGACCCTAAGGATATGAACAAGCAGTTTTCAAATCAAGAAATTAAAGCTATCTATAGTGATATGAAAAAATGCTCTAAATCACTATTGATTAGAGAAATGCAAATTAAAACAATTCTGATATATCATCTCACACCTAATAGATTGGCTAATATGACAGAAAAGGAAAATGCTAAATGTTGGAGAAGATGTGGGAAAATTGGGACACTAATGTATTTTTGGTGGAGTTGTAAACCAATCCAACCATTCTGGAGAGCAGTTTGTAACTATGCCCAAAGGTCTATAAAACTGCATAACCTTTGATCCAGCAATAGCACTACTAGGTCAGTATCTCAAAGAGATTATAGAAAAGGGAAAATGACTTACATGTGCGAAAATATTTATAGCAGCTCTTTTTGTGGTGGCCAAGAATTAGAAACTGAGGGAAATTGGGGAATGGCTGAACAAGTTGTGGTGTATGAATGTAATGAAATACTATAGTTCTATAAGAAATGATGAGCAGGCAGATTTCAGAAAAAACCTGGAAAGATTTACATGAACATAGAAGGTGAATGAAGTGAGCCAGAACCAGGAGAACATTGCACACAGTAACAGCAACATGGTATGATGACCAGCTTTGGTAGATTTAGTTCTTCTCAACAATACAACCATCCAAGACAATTCCAAAAGATTCATGACAAAAAATGCTATCTACATCCAGAAAAAGAAGTATGGAGCCTGAATGCATATAAAAGCATATTGTTATCACATTTTTTTTGTTGTTTTTTTTTGTTTTTTGTTTTCTTCCCCCATGGTTTTTCCCTTTTGTTCTGATTCTTCTTTCATAACATGACTAATGTGGAAATATGTTTAACATGATTGCACGTGTATAACCTATATTAAATTGCTTGCTGTATTGGGGAGTGGGAAGAGGAGGGAGGGGGTAGAGAGAAAAATTTGGAACTCAAAATCTTATAAAAAATGAATTTTGGAAACTATTTTACATATAATTGGAAAAAATAAAATACTATTTAGAAAAATAAAATTCAATAGCTAAATAGCTAAATCATGTGTAATCCTAAACGTGATTTGACAGTAATTAACTCTCTTTCTGGCTGCGATGGAACAAATTATGTCCTTAATCATTTATTAAACTTTGCATTTCAGGTACTATGTTAAATGTTATAGGAACAAAAAAGGCAAAAATGGTGCCTACCTTACATTCTAGGCTTATGTTCTAATAAGAGAGAGGATATATAAATAATTAGATGTGTACTAACTAGATACAGAGTAAATGGAAGGCAATCTCAGAGATGAAGCCACCAACAACTGCGGGACGAGGAGAGGTCTGCAGTACGTGATAGAAAGATTTGAGCTGAATTTTGAAGGAAGCCAGGAAAACTAATATATGGAGATGAGGGAGCAGACATTCTATATGTTGAGGGTCAATCATTGAAAAAATACAGATATAGTAAATAATCATTTATTTTTTTTGGCTAGACAATGTGACTTGCCCAGGGTCACACAGCTAGTAAGTGTTATGTGTCTGAGGCCAGACTTGAACTCAGGTCCTCCTGAATCCAGGGCTGGTGCTCTATCCACTGTGCCACCTTGCTGCCCCTGGAGTGTCATTTTAAGAAATAGGAAGCAGGCCAAGATATCTGTATTATAGAGAGCATAGAAAGAAGTACTTAGAAGTATTAAAAAGAACTTAGTAGTCAACAGTTCCAACTGCATTTGGAAACAAATTGCCTATCGATGGTGGTCCCCAAGGGACTATTCCCCAGGGTAGCTCAGCAATACCCTTTAAGTTTCTTCAATGGTATTTGTTCAGAAGACAGCTTTTTCCAGTGTATTCATAACCCTAAACCAAGACATTTCTCTTACCATTTCTACCCCTAATGAATCACTCACAGGATTTGTATCATTACTTTCCTTAATGGTTAGCATGTTGGAGTGTTCAACCAAGATTTGTTATTCCACTACTCCACTCTCACTAATCTAGAGCCCCATTTGCAAGGCACCTTGAGAAGTTCGTACATTTTTTTTCATCTAGCAGGGGAAAAAGTAACCAATAACACTGAGTTGGGAATCTGAAATACCTGAGCCAGATTCATTGTAAATTCAACCTGTAAAACCCAATAATACTCACAGGTAATGACAATCATTTAGAGATTATACTTCTTCAACTTAAATTATCAGTTTGATAATATGAATCAAGCACTTTGAGATTATCAAAGTCATAATAGGTCAAGTTCAGAAATCACTTCATGATTTGCAAAGTACTTTTCACAAGAATAGTATGAAAAATATTATTACCTCTATTTCATAGCCAGTGAAACTGAGGCTCAGATAAGATTAATGTATTTGTCCACAGTTATATAACAAGAAGAAGTTATATAACAGAACAACAGAAATCATACTGGACTTGAGATTAAAGGATATAAATTCAAATATTTCTCAATTGTTAACTACCTGTGTGACCCGTGATGATTCCACTGAACCTCCCTGTTTCAATTTGCACTCTTTTAAAAGGAGGGACTTAAACTAGATGGCCTCTGAGGTCTTTTCCAATTCTAGATCTCTGATCCTACCTATTTGATCTGGGGGTATTTGCTTAACCTCTGGGCTTAAGCTTCCTCATCTGCAAAATGATTGAGTGAATTAGATGATTTGAAGTTCCCTTTCATTACTAAGTATAAAAATAGGAACTTTAACCTGGCCTTTCTCTTCAAAGACAAATTCCTTCTACCTTACCACACTGCCTCTTCCCACACCAATGTTTGTGTTTGTTTGTTTGTTTTTTTTAACACAAAAACAGTTATTGAGTTGCTGTTCCAACCTTAAAAAAGTTCAGTTGAATTGTATTGCTTATGAGATTACTTCAGATCAATGGGAAAATGAGCACACACTCCTAAATTTTCCATATCCATACACCTACTTCCCCAGCTATTCAAATTAATGCCTATTATATGTGGAGGTGACACTGGAGCATTTGAAGAGATGAGGAAATCAAGGTTTCTTTAGAAAGATTCATTATTTTCAAGTAACTTTTACAAAATGAATGAAACTATTCTATAAAATGAGATCCACTTGCATATAAACATGCACTTCTGAAGTCCATGTAGAGAAAAGCAGGGTATCATTTCACTGCCTATTCCCTCAGGATATTTCTAAAATAAAAAAGAATATCAGCAAGGAAGGAAATACATAGCCTGGTCATTGATGATTAAAAGTCATCTATAGGGATGAGATCCAGGTGGGTGGAAGGAGGTGATAGTAAATAAAAATTAGGAAAAACAGGAAAGGAAAGCATGTGATTAGAAAACAGAAGAGGAATCTGTATCCTTTTATTTATTTCATTATTATCTCATAAGTATGTGTAGTAGAGAGCATGGGACATTTTCCCTGAAAGAAACAACCCACTTTAACAGCAATTACAAATATCTCACAGCTTGAAGCATTTAGTAATTCTAACAAGGGTTTTATTCCTCCGTTTTCACCATCTAGCCCCAGAGGCTTATAAAAGAACACACACAGATACTGAAAAGAGATGAAAGAGGAAAGCATGCAATTTTTATCCTTCTTGACTGTAACAGACATATGGCTAACTCAAATTATTTATGTTTTCAAGTTAAGAACTAAAAACACATTGAGAAGCAAATGATTCAGTCTAATTTCAAGCAAAATGGTGGGACAGCTGCTGAAAATGATTGGTTTTTCCAAAGTGGTTACTCTGTGGACATGTGTCTCTAAAGCCATCCCAATGCCTGTGATACATATCCTTGTTTTATGGCAATTTATTAAAGGTACAGTGTCATGGGCTAATCACAAATTTATCATTTTCTGTAAGAACTAATGATAGGAAGTGGATTTTTTTATGTCATTGCTCTAGGGAACTCCCAGATCCAAAAATTAACACCATCAAGGATGATCAGCATGTTCTTAGAAATTTATGGTCTTAGAGAATTACCTTGAAATGTGAGAGATTAAGTCATTTTCCCAATATCACACATTCATAAGGCATCAAAGGTGGGATTTGAACTCACATTATCCTGTTTCCAAGGCCAACCTTCTAGCCACAGTGCCCAAGACTATCTCTCTAAGAAGAACATCACATAGAAAAATACTAATTTATATAACTTTAAAGTTAAATAACTGACTCAATACATTTTGACTGAAGATAGGGTTGTTCATGTCTTTTCAAACAGTTGAGCTTTCCAGGAAACACATTCCCTTGCCTACTCATTTTTTAATTAGTATGGCAAATGTAGGAATACTCAGCTTTGATTCTCAGGGCTATAAAAGGTCTCTAATTATTTCAAGTGGCATCATGATTGTCAAAACATAATTGATTTTGATTGTTTTCAGGAGACCTGAACTTTAGTCCCAGCTCTGTCTCTCACAAGTTGTATAACTTAGTCAAATACTTCATGTCTCTAGACCTCAGTTTTCACTGTGTAAATTATTTGAACTATGATCTCTAACATCCCTTCTAAATCAGTCCATTTTAAGTCCATGTTTCTCATATGAATATTAAAATTGTCCCATTAAATAATTTTAGGGGGAGGGCTTATGTGGTTTCATAAAACATAATACAACAGTGTAGTTTCTGAAATGTTGGGATTTCTGTTCCAGTAAATCTCAGGGTCTTCTCTCCAATTAAGCTTCCCATTGGTAAAAGCAAGCAACTCCCACCTAAAGCTAAAAAAATAGGATATGAACAATGAAAGAGGGTTTCATGTTAACATTTTTAAGATTTTTTAAATCCTTTTTGTGTCATTAACTACTTTGGCAGTCTGGTAAAGCCCATATATGTGTTCTCAAAATAAATGTATTGAAATAATTGAAGGAAATACAGAATTTCAATTATATTGGTAAAAATAAAGATCTCTTTCTCTTCCCCCTTTCAAGTCAATGGAGCCCTTGAAATCTATCCACAGACCTATGGTCAAGAGCACCTGTTTTAGAGTGATCCATTTTCATGAATTAAAAATCCAAAACATTGTATCTGGACTCTATAATCTCCATACTGAATGTACCATATGAGGAAGTCTGAGAGCTCTCCAGAGGGAATAAGAGCTTGACATCACCAATACCTCCAGAGGAGACTGATGCTGTACATTATACAAATTTATGAGCACTCAGGAACCAATTTTCAAGCTATCTCAATATTACAATAATAATATTTGGTTACAAATTATGCATCACCCTGGTCTCAGAAGAATCAAAATTATAAATGTAACAATCTTCAATGGAAAGATGTCCAGTATGTTTGCATAGTCTCTAGGCTGTTACCTATGATAACCTTTGAATAACAAATAGCTTATGAAACAGCTATGACCTGATTAGTGCAAATAAAGAATACTCAGAAATGGTCTCATTATTTAGATTTGTACTGTATATTAGCATTGGGCTGGAGCCAATTACCATACTTACAAATTGTAACTTCAAATAGTGTGAGTTTGAATACATGCAACCATTTCAAGAAATTCTATATTTGCACTAATTGGAATGTAACTGTACATTAACCAGGACAAATTTGTATTTTAATTATAACTGACTCAGCTAGTCACAGAGCAAGGGAATACAATAAATGTACTGACTAAATCTAGCATCAGTATTGAGATAATAAAAGAATGAGATACAGGTCTTCTTCATATGGTTATATCCTCTAAGTGGCTTAATGAAAAAAAAGTACCCTGGGCAAAAATTAACGAGAAGAAGAGATACAGTCTACAGTATTGGTTTATAAATTATAATTGCATTAGGAGAGTCAGAGTAATGTCACAGATGGAGTATTTTTGGATTTCATTACATCATTTGACAAAGTTGTTCACAATTTCCAGATAGATAAAATGGATCAATGAGTACTAGACATTAGTAAACTCTTATGGCTTTAGGACTAGTTGAAAAAAAGAGTTTTGAAAAAGGAATCATTATCAACAGGGAAGGTTGAATTTAGAAGAGACCTTGATGAGTTGGATGAAGGCCAGTATAACATTTTAATGAAATTTGCAGAAAGACATAGAGATGGAAAGGAAAGGTATAATTTTGGGCACCATAACTGAAAGGCAAAGATATTTTGAGAGAACATTTGCCCAGATTTGATATATGAAATGAATAAAGATAAGTATGTTATATAGAAGGAAAAAGGAAGGAGGGGAGCCAAATATTTGTAGATTACACAGAAGTCCCACAGTTCTACCTCATGAAGACTTTCTTTGGGAAAACAACTAGAAACTCTGAGCATGGTAAGCACCAAATAATACTATGTAGATTAAATTTTAACAAAAATGAAAAGTCTCATTATTAATGTGTTATTCCAGAGTCAGTTGAATGTGCAGTATGACCATTAACCTATCATAACTTAGATCATAATTATTCAATTTCATGACAGAAGAAGAAGGAGGATGAAGAGGAGGAGGAAAAAGAGAAAGAGGAGAAGAAGAAAGAAAAGGAGAAGGAAGAGAAAAAAAGAGGAGAAGGAGGCGGAGGAGGAGAAGAAGAAAGAGGAGGAAGAGGAGGAGGAGGATGAGAAGAAGAAGAAGAAGAAGAAGAAGAAGAAGAAGAAGAAGAAGAAG
>NW_020947390.1:83701-92454 GCF_900497805.2 Vombatus ursinus
AGAAGAAGAAGAAGAAGAAGAAGAAGAAGAAGAAGAAGAAGAAGAAGAAGAAGAAGAGGAAGCTAGTAGTTTGGACTACATTTATTTAGAGGTGAATTGTGCTTGAAGCAGCATAATTTTGGTGATGTGGGGCAATAATACATGTAGTATCCAAAGAAGTAAAATATACTAAAGATGTGGCAAAATTCCCAAATCATACTATAGCAAAAATGGACCTTATGTTATACTAAGGAGAAACAGCACATAAAAGGGAGTGGTGTCCAGGAAAGGGCTTTTTGGTTTCAGAAGGCACAGGAAGGGTGAGTGATGGGAAAAGGCATTTAATTGATATTCTGTGTGTACTTTCCAGAAGCAATGGTAATACAAATTTCATACTTGTTCCTACATCAAAGCCAAAAACCAAAGTTTAGAGGGTATTAATACATGAGGTTACATGATGGCTTGCAAGATATCCAGATGAGAAAGTCAAATGAGATGTGAAGAATTGTATGAGCAATATGTTCAGCTAAATACAACAAGCCATGTTTGTTAGTACTGGATGATTTGGTGATTAGAAAGGAATGATGATAGGGTTGAGAGTTCTGAAGCTGACTAAACCAAAGCAGTCTTCAAAAAGAAAAGGACTGGGGCAGCTAGGTGGCATAGTGGATAGAGCACCAGCCCTGTATTCAGGAGGACCTGAGTTCAAATCCGGCCTCAGACACATAACACTTATTAACTGTGTGACCTTGGGCAAGTCACTTAACCCCATTGCCTAGCCAAAAAAAAAAAAAAGAAAAAATAAGGACTAATATGAAAAGATTTGAAGAGAAAGACTCTCTAGGAAAAGCCAAATCAAAATTACTTCTTCAGCAAGGAAAGTGGGGTTATAGGATTTACAGATGGAAGGGAGCTAAGAAGTGATCAAGTACATCATGCTTATTAAATAGATAATGAAACGGATTCCCAGAGACAGAAAATGACTTGTCCAACATAACACAAGTTATAAGTGACAGAAGGAGGATCAAAAACCAGGTGCTTTTTTTATTATACCATGCAGCCTAAGGGGAAATAATACAAGTAAGTAAAACAAATTAGCACATGCAAAATAAGATGTCAGCAACATAAGGGAAAGGACTTGGTTTATGGCTGTCAACCTGTTAAAAGGTGATAGAAGATTTTATATGTGTTTATGACACATTAGTGTTTGAGGTAGAAATGCATGCAATTTGAAAAACAAGATTGAGAATCTCATTCAGTATGCAAAACATAAAAATTTTGCTATGACTTGCATTGACAGTATGCTGTTTGTATGGTATACTTCCATAACCAGGTAGCTAGTATCTATGTACCAAACACAGATTTGTCTCTCTTCTATGTTAAATCAGTTTGAAGAATGGCCCCTCACACTTCTATTTATCAAAGAATATGAAGTATTTCTTTAAAAAACCAGAAGCAGGGCTTCAATGTGTGTGTGTGTGGGAGGGAGAGTAACTGAATTTGCACAGTGAAAACTAGTCATCCTCAGGAGAGTGGAAGAAAGTCACAGAGAGGATTAAGGGAAGGAAAAGAAGGAGTTACATTTTAAGATAAAACCCAACTTTGAAGTTCTTTCAGAAGAGGAAACATCTTAATTATAAATTAGAGCCATAGAAACTATCACATTAAAAATCATCTGGGATGGGCAGACAAATAAGAGAAAAACAGACATGACTGGTGACTTCCTATTTAGGAATACTGCAACACAACAATAGTAAAGGTACGTGTTTTTATTTGAAGAGAAGCCTCCTGAACACAGAGATGAATCTTTAAAAAAAAAAACTGGGGGGCAGATTTGCCATTTGAAGAAATATTGGAAGGAGAAGGAGAAGGGATACATACATATACATATATATACATATAATATATATGAATACATATGCACATATTTATAGAATAGATAAATGTTGATATAGATAGATAGTCAATTGTCAACATTTCTACAATCAACTTTCATAATTTTAAGCATTCAGGTGATTTTATTAGTAATGGAATTTTCGTTTTCATGTTGGCCACCATGCCCCTTCACTCCTATGCTCAGTGTATGAAAAAAAATGACAAGTATGATTGGATTTTGGAGAGTTTTTAGAGAGGATGGTATACTGCTATGTGTTTTGCTGATCCTATTCAACATATGATTGTAAAGTCCTCTGCATGAATTTGTTGCATATTTTCCTTTGCCTTTAAAATTCAAGTATTGTGTTGCATTTTTGCCCCTAAAGCGAAATGCAAGTCCTTTGGGTTCTAAGTCCAGGCATACAAAGTCAATGATGCAGTTTTGTAAGAAAATAAAGGTACAGGGTAAGTTGAAAATGAAGAGATGATATCTAAAAATAAAATTAAAGGATGAGAGAGGAATGTACTGGAAGAAAGAGAAAGAGAGGTAGAATGGGGTAAATTATCTCACATAGAATAGGCAAGAAAAAGCTTTTACACTGGAGGTGAAGAGGGGGAGGTGAGAGGGAGTGAGTGAACCTTACTGAAATCAGATTTGGCTTAAGGATGGAATAACATACACACTCAATTGGATATGGAAATCTATCTTGCCCTACAGGAATTTAGGGGGGAAGGGGTAAGAGAGAACGTAATAGAAGGGAGGGCAGAATGGTGGAGGGGATAATCAGAAGGAGTGAGACAGGATCAAATGAGAGAATAGAATAAATGGGGATGGGGAGAGGTGTGATAGGGTGGAGGGAAATGTGGTTAGTCTTTCACAACATGACTTACGGGTGTGTTTAGCATGACTACACAAGTATGGGCTATATCAAATTGCTTGCCTTCTCAATGAGGATTGGTAGGGAGGTGGAAAGGAGAGAATTTGGAACTCAAAGTTTTAAAACAAATGTTAAAAAATGTTTTTACATGCAACTGGGAAATAAAATACACAGGCAAGAGGGTATAGAAATCTACCTTACCCTACAGGAAAATAGAAAGGGAAGAGGATAAAAAAAGGGGGAATGATAGAAGGGAGGGCAGATTGGGGGAAGTGGTAATCAGAATGCACACTATCATGGGGTGGCAGGAGGGGAAAGATGGGGAGAAAATTTGGAACTCAAAATCTTGTGGAAGTGAATGTTGAAAACTAAAATAAATAAATTAAATTAAATGGGGGGAGGGGAAGAAAAGTGTTAAACTTCATGCCAGAATGCCTGCAGCCTAGGTCTCCTGTGAACTTGGGGTTAATGAATTGATTATTATTTTATCCTCAAAAGGAGGAAAGTATTCATAAAAGCCTTCCTGCATCTGATTCAGAAAGTGCTAAAGTAATCTCTCAAGTGCCAGATGAGGAAATGAAAATACAGCTAAAACACTAAATTTGTGGATAAATGAGACGGTGGTCACAACTCAAGCAAGCATCCTGCTTCCCCCAATGCCCTACAAATGTTACTGTGGAAGAGTAGCACAGGAGAATAGTGGATACAGAGTTGGGGGACATCCAGCCAGGCAGGAGTTCAGGGTCCAAGACTCACCCTGAGGCATGTGCTTTTCATCTGGGAACTGTTCAACCACTGAATGAAAAGGGAGATTAGTGATTGCAGGTGTTGTCCTTTTTCCTTTTTTACCCGAGGGTTTCCTCTGACTTCACTGCTCCTAACCTTCGCAGTCCCCTCTGACATTGCCCCTCTTCACCCCTGCATTATAGGGATAATTTTCTGGTTACTATCTTAGGAACAGTGCATATTATTAGAATTAATGTTTTGTAATAAAGTGTATTTTCAGTGATCTCTAGTGAAAGATTATAAATTTTGGTGGTCCCAGGAACCTAATACTCAATTTCCCATAGGCTCAATGTATCAACATTCATGCTTTTGACTTTCAAGACATTTTCTAGGAATATTTCCCTGTGAAAGTTGAGTTGACTGTATACATATAGATAGATGTAGATCTATGGAATATAAGCAAGAAATCAGATTCTTTTTAAAGAGAAAAAAATGTCCTGTGACATGAAGATAAACTTTATATGGAAATCAAGTTCAAAGATAGAAAAGACCAGATTCTGTGAGAAGACACAGCTTGAATTTTATCTTCAATACATAGTTACTATAATGTTGTACCTGAAAAGCCTTGGGCAGGACAATGGGGAACAAATAAACATAAATAGCGAGTGGTGTTTGCTGATGATCAAAGGAAGCTTCATATTATAAATTAAACATCATATTCCTTCCTGTGTTTAAATCTATTCTCTAAAATGAGATTTTTGAGAAGAGCATAAAGGCAAGGAGAGAGAGAGAGAGTGAGAGAGAGAGAATAATTATTGATGGTTACAGTGTGCCAAAACTAGAGACATAAACAGCCCCTATCCACAAAGAACTTATAATGTGAGAATGTGAGAAGATGATATATAAAGGAAAGTTGGAAAGGAGGAGGTTGGAAGAATCCTGAAAGGGTACCCAATAGTAAAGAAGGCTTCTGATGTGATTGTGTAGAAATTCGGAGAATAAGTTGAGTCAGGAGAGAAGTAAGCATGACTGACTGTCTTATAAAATGGTAGTCCTGGGGCAGCTAGGTGGTGCAGTGGATAAAGCACTGGCCCTGACGTCAGAAGGACCTGAGTTCAAATCCAGCCTCAGACTAAACACTTGACACATACTAGCTGTGTGACCCTGGGCAAGTCACTTAACCCCAATTGCCTAAAAAAAATAAAATAAAATAGTAGTCCTGACCAAAGACTCACCAACCTTGAAAGTAGGCTTCAGGGAAGATATATCTCAGATTGGGAACAGGTTTTAAGAGCCAGATATTTGAGTGAAAAACAAGTATCTCACAAGTAACATTTATATTGGTACCCCTTTCTATTAAAAATCATTGGCATACTAAGGTGGGATTGCCAACACAACTAAACTGATGGAATCACAAAATCATGAAGATGAAAAGTACTTTAAAAGCTACCTAATCCAATTCATGCCTAAACAATAACCCCTTCAACAGCATATCTATTAAGTGGTGACCTAGACTTTGTGGAAATATCTCTCATGAGGAGAAAATCATTACCTTTTGTGTCAACCCATTTCAAACTTGAATAGCTCACAGCTTTAGGGAGTCATAACTTCAAAACAATTTCTCCTAATTGTTTTCTATTGCTAAAAAGAACATATCTGGGGCAATTAGGTGGCACAGTGGATAGAGCACCAGCCCTGGATTCAGGAGGACCTGAGTTCAAATCCAGCCTCAGACACATAACACTTACTATCTGTGTACCCTGGGCAAGTCACTTAACCCCATTACCTAGCCAAAAAAAAAAAATCTAAACTGTCTTCTAGGTGAAAGTCTTTCAAATATTTTGAAATGGCAATTAATGCTCCTTTCACATATTCTCCAGGTTAAATTCCTGTTCTTCTAATGAGCCTTTTATTTCATGAAATCTGGACCTTCACCCTCCTGGTTTCTTTTCTCTGGATGCTTTTCAGCTTATCAATATTTATCCTCATACATGGTACCTAACCCTGATAAAAATGCTTTAGGTGCATTCTAACCTAGACCAATTACAATGGGGCTGCACTTTAGAATTTAAATCAAAGAGGACAATACATAAAGAGAATGGAAGCCAGATCAATCAATAAGTGTTTCTTAAGCACCTACTAGGTATCCCATACTATTTTGGGTGCTTGTGATAGAAAGACAAAAATCAAATAGTCCCTGAACTCAAATACCTTAAATTAGTGTTCAGAAGAAACTTCACCCACAAAATTCTCCAGAATACAATAGATTGACATAATCCTTAACCAGAAAAGTGCTTACTGAAAGCAATTTAACATTAGCCTAAAATGAAAGTGAACTCAAATGGAATAATAATAACCTGAAAAAGATTCATTGCTTCTCTGAGTTTAACCTTTTCACTGGGACCACAATCACCACAAAGTAATTCACAACAAATAATATTTCTGAAGCTGAATGTCCTAGTAACCAATCAAGAATGAGAAATTGTTCCATGTTGTACTGAAGTGACAACAGATGTTAACAAATAAGCAAATATTAATGATAACACCAGGTAATATTACTATCTAATGAGTCCTTTCAAATTGTGTTTTAATGCTCTAAAAGATAATAGAAATTTAAGTTTTTCCCCTTTTATTCACCACATGAATTAGTTTCTTTAACCAATGAGCTATTACAGTAATTTATTATTATTTTATTTTGTTTTCTTGCATTAGTTTTACAGGGAAATATGTTCTTTCCATTTTTAATGAGCAGGCAAAAATAATTCAAAAATATGGCATTGAAAGATTGATTGGCCTTACCAGGATATTTTGAAAAGGATTATTCTTTTCAACATTATGGCTGCAATATTATCAGAATATGATGAGGTTTTATCCCTCATATAAAAAGTTTCTTTATGTTTAATTTAAAGGGAGTATTAAGGCAAGTCTCCAATTCTTGAATGATGTATGTAGTTTTTTTTTCTTGATATCAATAAGGTAAAACATGTTTTCAAGGAAAGTTGTGGAACCTTTAACTAAGTGAGATTGGCATATTGGAGGGAAAAAAATACTAACTTTCACCAATGAGGAAGAATAAGTTAATGTTAATTAGAAAAACGTGCACCAACTCAAGCAAGGCAGCGGAGACAGTTTATAATGATACTTGAAGTGAAAGGATAGATGATAGAGAGAGAAAGAGACATGATAAAGACAGAAATAAAGAGCTAATAGAGATTAATATGGATGTAGAGACAGAGAAAGATATAATAAAGAGATAGAAATATATCCATAGAGCTACCTAGGCATATATCAACACTTATTAACCCATATTTATTATATTTTTATTATTTATTTATTATTTCTTTTTATTATATGTTATATTATAGTATTGTATTGTATATCATATTATATTATATATTTTTGCTTTATTATTTCATATTTATAATAAAGAATATATAGATGCTTATAAATTTGCATAAATATGTTTCATTAGCAAGATTTTTGAAGAAGTTCATATAATTTAGTTTTACTGAGGATTAATCTTCAAAAAATAAGCAAGCAAGAATGGAAAAACAAATGAAGCAAATTTTAGGTTTGTCAGATTCTTCTTCTGTAAGTATATTTTAAAAAACAAAAATAAGTACACAGTGAAGCGTTTCTATCCTGACAAACTTATAACCCAGTAAGGGAATATCACAGATAACATACAATAGATGTGAGAAAAGTGATTTGGAAATATATATATACATATATATATATATATATGTATATATACACATACATACATATAAAAAAGACACCATCAAATATTTCATTGGAAAAACAACCAACCTGGAAAACAGATGCAAAAGAGATAATTTTAAAATTATTGGGGCACTTGAAAGCCATGATAAAAAAAAATTAAAAAGTGCCTAGACATCATCTTTCAAGAAATTATCAAGGAAAACTGCCCTGATATTCTAGAATGAGACCATAAAATAGAAATCAAAAGAATCCACTAATTGCATCCTGAAAGAGATCCAAAAATGAAAACAGCAAGGAATATTTTATCCAAATTCCAGAGTTGCTAGGTCAAGGAGAAACTATTGAAAACAACCTGAAACAATTCAAGTATGGTGGAGCTACAGTCAGGATAACACAAGATTTAGTAGTTTCTACATTATAGGATCAGAGGGCTCGGAATATGATATTCTGGAGGTCAAAGGAGCTATGATTACAACCAAGAATCACCTATCCAGCAAAGCTGAGTATAATCCTTCAGGGGAAAAAATAGGCATTCTATGAGATGAAGGACTTTCAAGCATTCTGGAGGAAAAGATCAGAGCTGAATAAAAAATTTGATTTTCAAATACAACACTCAAAAGAAGCATGAAAAGGTAAACAGGAAAGGGAAATCATAAGGAATTTAATAAGTTTAAACTGCTTACATTCCTTCTTAAATAGAGATTCAGGGAGTAGAGTTCTTCTATCCATTTATAGAACAACATTATGGAGAATCACATCTACTCTCACTATATAAATCCAAAAATAAGAAAAATAAGAATTAAATTACAGGAATGAACAGAATATTAGGAAAATTAGATTTAGATTTCATAGTGTATCAAAAGAAATGAGTGTATTTATTAGACAGTTTATTTTTATTGGAATATACACTTGGAAATTAACACTTTGTAAAAAATGTGATCAAAATATGAAGTTCTATATTCTCTGGCACCTATTACATCCTATTTGATTCATATATGTTTTCTTTCCATGATTGGACATACACCAAGTAAGAAAATCAGAGTCTCAAAATTGGAGAATTAACCCTGATAGACATAGTTGAAAAGAAAGTCAGCTCTTAGAAGCTGGCTATGGAAAGGAGTCTCAGCTCTTGCAGATTCTCTCTGATCCTAAATGCAGCAAGGTGGGAAGGAAATTTCTTTCCTTTTCCTCCTGCATTGCCAATTGAGTATTGAGGCAGAAACATATGGCCATAGGAAAAATATGCTTGCACACAACCCTACAGGAGAATTCAAGCACATGACTTTCTGAGCCCCAATCTACTACATAGGCAGTTTGAAGAAACGAAATTTGTTGGCTTGAGTTGATGACCTTGCTTTTTGGGGGACTTGGAGGGGGAAAAAGGAAGAAGCATTGTCCATAAGCCCAATCTCTATACTAGCTCACTCTCCCCATTAATTATGTACCTATTTGCAGCACAGGGTATAACAATTTTTTGTAAGAGTCTAATGTAAGTCTTTTTATTATGCTACTCCAGAAAACATCTTCAGGGATAGGGAATATATATATATATATATATATATATATATATAT
>NW_020947390.1:92854-93279 GCF_900497805.2 Vombatus ursinus
AGGAAGGAAGGAAAAGGAACAAAGGAAGGAAGGAAGGAAGGAAGGAAACATGGAAACATGGAAACATGCATATATTAAGTGTCTAAGTGCCAGGAGTTGAGCTAAGAACTCTACAAATATTATTTCATTTGATTCTCACAAGAACCTCAAGAGGTAGGTTTAATTGTTATCATCATTTTAAAATCGAAGAGATTGAGACAGGCAGAGCTATAAGATAACATAGATAGTAATTGGACTAGATTTGAACTAAGTTATTCTGACTCCAATTCAGTGCCTGATCTATCAGCATCACCTAGCTGCCCCTAAGTATTTGAAAACTGAAATAGTTTTCTTCCAGGCAACTGGCAAGTGTAAATTGATGGGATATCTCAAAAGAGGTAGATAGATAGATAGATAGATAGATAGATAGATAGATAGATAGATAG
>NW_020947390.1:93289-99230 GCF_900497805.2 Vombatus ursinus
TAGATAGATAGATAGATAGATAGATAGATAGATAGATAGATAGATAGATAGATAGATAGATAGATTAGATAGATAGATAGATAATCTAGTTAAAATTTTGTCAAATGAATTCAAAGAATAGAGAGATGAAAAGTTGGACAAATTCTAAAAAGGGAATAGGAATAAGAATAAGAAGCTATTCAGTGGTCTGATGTAGAGAACTGTGTCTTTAAGGTCACAGGACTAAAGCTAGAAAAGTCCATTAGGGATAAATGATATGATTCAAATTCTTCACTTTATAACTGCACTTTAATTCTCTAGTAAGAAAGAACCTTAAAAATATAGTAAGCTTATTACAAAAAAAAGTGGGTATATGTGCATTAAAATGCATTTTGACATTTCACAAGCGTTGTCCTGATTTCATTTTTTTAAATATCTGCTTGTTCTTGCTCATAAAATAATGTGCTACCTAATTCTTCATGTCTTGTTGTCTGATTAGTTCCACTTACCCTAAATTTTTTAATAATTTTATTTTTTTAAATTTTGGCTCATTGTCTCAATGTAAAAGTACTGGTGACAATTTTATTTGCCTTTGTAAAACAATCTAATAAAATAAAATTTCTGTCCTAGAGATCTGAATTGTCTTTAAAGGAAGATATATCTGGGAGAAATTACTGCTACATATTCCTCATATGCCTTCATTTTCATTTATGAACTTTAAATAAATGATTTTCTTAATCATAAGTAGAAGAATTGCCACCCATGCCTTGAAAATCAGCTTATTTTTTCAGTACTTTTCTGAAGTAAGTGTTCATCATTTAAAATCTTGCTTAGAAGATGACTGGCAATTCACCTTATCTTTCAAGAATGAAATCAATTTTGAAAGATGAATAAAATCAGAAGTAAATATATAGGAAAAATAAAGATTTTTTATAAAGCTCTTCCCTAAGGCACTCCAAAAAGAAAACCAAGCATCTCAGCATTTTAATATGTGGCATTACAAATAATAAATGGCATACAACATTGAGTAGACAATATCCTATATTAATATTATATGCAATGAATTAATAATATATCATCTATATTCTGTCATGAATTAAACAGAAGTTGGCAATTCTTCATAAGTAAAAATCCATCTAAATGTGTGGTTTAGTGTGTTTTAAAGTTTGGTAAAGTTACCTAGTGTTATTTTTTATTATCTGTCAAATTTATATAGTACTTTTCCTCTGAAGTTATGATTACATTTCAGGTTTTACAGGATGTAATTTTAAAGATTTCTCTTTAGAAAACTCTCTAGAACCACACATCTATCAACTTTAAGGTAAGTATACCTCATGCAAACCAGTCACTTGGCTTTGGAGATTGCTCATTATGTGAAAGATCAATGGATACACAATGGGTTTTCAAGTTTCCCTGTACTGAAAGAGAGCTAATTTGTACACTAGTCCCTTGAAAATAGTTTTTCCTTCAGGTCATGGCATGAATCAGAAAGAAAATAGAAAAGACCAGAATTTTAGTATAATCAATTGCGATGTAAATATATGTGTATTTATGTGTGTATATACACACATGCAATATAAATACAAATATATGCACAATGAGAGTTTGGAGGAAGACTGAAGGAATCCCAAAATCTTAGGGTTGGAAAAAAGCTCAGTAGTTATCTCTTCCAACCTGAACCTGAACTAGAATTTCCTCAACAATATTCCTGATAAGTGGACACCCAGCCTTTGTGTGAAGATCTTCAGTGGGGGAGAGGGGGAATTCACCAAGCTTTCGAGGCAGTTCATGCCACTTTGGAAAACCTCAATTGTTAGGGATTTTTCTCTTATATGGAGTCAAATCTAAATGTGCTAAGACAACTACTAATTTATTCAAGATGGCTCTACAATCTATTAATAATTCATATTTCTATAACACTTAGAGATTTACAAAGCACTTTCTTCATAACAATCCTGTTAGGCATATAATGCAAGTATTATTAATTACTATTATTATTTAACAGAGGAAGAAACAGGTACCCAAAGTGGTCAAGATCTTGCTCAGTATCTTGCAAGCTAGTAGGCATTGGAGCTAAGTCTTAAACCCACATATTCAAATTCTAAGACTAATAAGTTTTCTTTCTACTGTACTACACTATAAGGGAAAATATATTCTCCTTTTCATCAGTACAAATATATGTATATGTACATGTGTATGTGTGTGTGTATAATTTAAAAATAAAATTCCCTCAATCCAGTGAAACCACATGATTTATAGTATTAAAGTATCTCTTCTACTCCACAAAAATCACTAACATCAGTGGCATCAAATTCAAACAGAAACAGGGGCCACTAAACTATGCATACGTATCCCTATGGGCTGATATTGACTCAGAAAACCACATATGTTTATGTATTTTTATTAATACATCAAGACATTAAAATCAGATAGGAACTACATCTTAATATGGTTCAGGCCACACTCTATGGGCCATGTGTTTAACACCTCTGAATTATGTTATAAACAATCATTGGTTTGTGAATACTCAGCAATCATGACTTCCATAATAATAATGACTATTTATTCTTTTGACTAATGGAACACATCCCCAATGACAAGTCAGCAGAAGACACAGTAACACATTTTTGATTCTCCAGCTCCACTACTGTTCTTCCAATTCTGCTGCAGAATATTCCTAGTCCAAGACTTGCCCACATTCATCAATATCATCATGTTCAAAAGGACTCAAAACTTAGCATGGTTCAAGAATCACAGTAACAGAAATGATAAATATTCTAGAATATGAGAGGAAATAATAAAGGAGACAAAGGAATAGTTGTTACTAATAGAGTAAGAATATTATAGGCTGCATCCTCAGCATGATCACTTATTGTGGCAGGAAGCTGACCATGGAATATTGATACAGGGCACAAAGTGTGTAGGGTCCTAAATAGCCATTTTAAGTCCTGCAATGGGATAGATGACTTTTGTCAGAGAACTACCCCAGATAGACTTGGCATCATTATTAGTTTGTTGGTCAACAAATATGAACTTTAATTATGTTTATTTGTCTCCAGCCACTCATAAGGATTTTCTCTTAAGGCTTGGAAGAATTATGTATACCTTTTTTAAGTACAAAAGTGATGAAACCACACACAGATTTTTTGAAGTATGGAGATAAAAATTATATTTGTTTTTATAGGCTATCCTTGAAACCTAGACAATATATAAAGCATTGTTTTATATGGGAAAATGAAATTCTAATTTCCAAATGACTGATGTGTGCATTAACTTTTGAGCCATGATCTGTGAATGCATTAGGGTGTATTTCCATTCTCTCCCTCTAAAATTCCCTACTCATTATTCATCATTTAACATATCGAATCCACCAGTAAAATGTAAGCTATCTGAGAGTAAGGACTATTTTATTTTTGTCATTTGTTTCCATTGCACCTAGCCCAATTCCTTTTACAGAGTTAGAACTAAAGAAATCTTTACTAGATGAAAATAAGGCCATGTATGAATGAGGCCTTGAACTTAGAGCTCATGAGTTACTGTCCATTATATTCTTCGTTACAATCTCCTTCAGAATTATATGGTTGAATGACTCAAGCTTGGAGCAAACTCCTATATTTGGGAATATTGGACCTTTAAGGCTTTTTTGGCCATTTAGTTGGTGAAATTACCACAGAGAGACTTAGTACAGCTGAAAATGACTAACATATTATTACTAAGTTAAATAAACTATAGTTATTGATTAAAGGGTATTTTTTTAGAGATTATTGCAATTTCTGATGAAAAAAAGACTTCAAGTACAATTTCAGTAATATTTTTTTTTATTGTTAGGGGATCTGTCTAGATAAGTGATCAAGATCTCATCATTAGCAGGGTATTCAGTAGGTAATGAATTATTTGGTTATATCACCCCCAAAGAAAATAAAGAAAAAAAATTAAATGGCCCTAAGATTTATGTGTCCCCAATACACACAGACTATGCCATCAACAGTGTCAGAGTGGTAGAAAGGGAGCTAGAGAATAATTATTATCATATAGTTTTTAGACTATCTACAAACCACAGTACAACCTTTGCTAATTCAAATATGAGATATTTGACCAATAATCAATAAATAAATGGACCACTGGAGGAATTAAGGTGGACTTTTGTAGACATTATTACTATCAATGAAATGAGTGGGCATAAAGAATTGTAACTTAATAGAAGAATGACTGCAATATTATCCCAAGAAATTTGAATAAAGGAATTATGAGAGTTTTTTTTTTATATGTACAAAAGCAGATTGCATCACTGAGCCATCTCTTCTTGAAATGTTCATGGTAAGCATAAGAGAAAAAATCACCAAGGAAATATTTCCAGATAACGTCTTGAAATCTATTAGAAAACAAAACAGAGTGAACTTTTATGAATAATTTATAAGCACAAATACACTGACAAGTCAAATTATAGATTGATACTAATTTAATATGAAGGTAGATATATCAGAGAACTGTAAATTATGGTTAATAATAATAGTAGCAAAAATATTAATTAACATTCCTATAGTGTGTTAAGTTTTGTCAAACACTTTACATATGTAATCTCATTTGGAGAGATCTTATGTAATATATTTGTATGGGGATCCTGAAATGAAAGAAACAAAAGGTTATAGAATACTGAGTCTCAAGTTTGATTATCATTAATATGTTTCTCAAAAATAATCCAAAGTCAGTTGACATTGCATACACTGAACAATATTTAAGAATGAAAATATTCAATAAAGCAGAAATTATTTACTACTAACAACATTCATTTCAGATCATGAACTAAAAACTAGAAAAAAAATTAAGGAAGGAATGAAGATGAAAAAGGGCTCCACATGTAATTTTTTTTTAAATTTGCAACTCATTTAAACACGTTGTTGCCTGAAGATGTAGGAAATGAATAATAACAAAAAAAATTGAAATAGATTTTTAAATCGGCATCAATCCTGTAACATGTTCTATCTGCTTACACAGTAACAGTTGTAAGATACCAGAAAGCAAAAAGAGGTGCTAAGAATCAAAGATTTTAAACCATCTATAAGCACTAATTTAACTAAAACACTCTTTTTTTTAGGCAATTGGGCTTAAGTGACTTGCCCAGGGTCACACAGCTAGTAAGTATCAAGTGTTTGGTCTGAGGCCAGATTTGAACTCAGGTCCTCCTGACTTCAGGGCTGGTGCTCTATCCACTGTGCCACCTAGCTGCCCCTAAAACACTCTTAATGTGGTGTTCTTATCCAATGATTAAGGAGTAGACTTCCTACTGGATAAGCTGTATGATATAAATTACACTGAATAGTAAGAGGGAGAAGCAACTAAGTGGAATAATGGATCACTGCTTTATCTCAGGGAGACAAAAAAAGTTTATTTTATCACATGTTCAAAGGATATAAGAATGATCATTTTATGATATATTTGGTCATCTCATATTTCAGTGCTCATCATAAATATTTTTTAAAAAAGTTAATCGAAACTTAGTTCATGCGGCAGCTAGGTGGTTCAGTGGATAAAGCACCGGCCCTGAAGTCAGGAGGACCTCAGTTCAAATCCGGCCTCAGACCAAACACTTGACACGTACTAGCTGTGTGACCTTGGGCAAGTCACTTAACCCTGATTGCCTCACTAAAAAAAAAACAAAACTTACTTCATCAAAATCTTTTGCAGAAAATGAAGAGTTAGAGAAACTCTAGGAAAAATTCAGTAGTCCCTCTAAATTAGGTATATATATACACAGACACACAGATACACACAGACATACCGACGAAAACATATATACATATATTATATATATTTATTCAAACATATATATGGGTGTGATTTGTGTGTATATGTGTATGTATATGGGTATAAATTATATATATGTGTGTGTGTATATGTATGTATGTGCATATGCATATTATGTATCTATGTATATACACATTTATACAGAGAGAGAGAGAGA
>NW_020947390.1:99240-164722 GCF_900497805.2 Vombatus ursinus
ACATTATATATTCACATATACCATATATCTGAGATTCTCTTAGTTTTCATCTTTATATGAGGAAAACAAAAAAAATTGAGTTACCAAAATATCACTTTTCAGTAGTCAGAGTTCCTATCTGAACAAATATATACATATGAAGTATGTCTCTGCAGATAGGTAGATACATACATACATACATATGCACATGTCAATTTTCTTTCAGTATTCTTTATGACTAGAAGGTATACTGTCTCCAAAGAATGTAAATTGAGTATCACCCAATGGGGAAGGTAAAAGCACATGGGGGTTTAAGCAACCAGCAACATATCACAGACAGGGGATTATGAAGTAGAATCAGAATATAACATTTCATTAAAAAAGTTTATAAATTGCAGGGTTGAAAAAGATGGAAGGAATAGGGGGTGACTAATTGAAGTCTGTGTTTGCTGTACCTTCCACTATCAAAAGAGAAAGCAAGAGAAGGCCTTAGTTCATTGGGTGAATCCCTGTGGGTAATTCATGGTAGAACTAGTACAAGACTTACACAGGATGGGCAGTTAAACATAGATTGTAATCTGCATCACTGAAGGGAATATCCAGATTGATGTGATCATGGAAACTTTTGAGCTATCAAAATTCCTATAATTGTTTAATTTTAGAACAAATATTTTATTTTTGAGGGGAGATCCTCTTTTTGAAATCAAGTAGAGTCAAGTAAGCAGATACAGAAGAATAATTTATACTAAAACAATATTTAATAATATAATGTAATAATATGATAAAAATAATTTGCATAAAACTTATACTAAAGCAATATCAAAAAAGAATAATTTTGAGGACTTTTTTAAACCAATAAAGAAACAAATGAGCAGAATCAGGAGAACAATATATACAATAACAAAACTATAAAAGCTGTAAGAACTATGATCAATACAACCATTGATGATTCCAGAGAACCAGTGATGGCACAGGCTCTCCATAACAGACATGGATATTTGCCACAGATAGTGATGGATTCAGTGTTCAGAATGAAAAAGATAGTTTGTATATGCCATTGAGAGAATTGAATTTGCTAAATTATGCATATATGTACAAAAAAGTTTTCTTTTTCCTTTTCTTGTTTTTTTTTCTCCCAATGGCATGAGTGGTTGGAGTGAGAGAAAATAGATTTATGTTAAATTTCTAATAGAGGTGGGGGTGCTATCCATATGAAATATTGCACGCACTTTTAGATGAGGTCATTGTATTATTTAGTTTTACTCAACATTTACCTTGTTAATAGGAGACCTCTCACAAACTGGGACTAATCTGTAAATGGTAGTAATTTTTTAAGTCAATATTTTTTAAATCAATAAAATTTTAAAAAATTGGTAATGGGACCACTTGGCTTTGGGACTTAAGAAAGAAGAAGCTAACTGAAACACTAAGGTGTGCTGTTATCTTATAAGCTTATCTTACTATATCTACATTGATTAAGACTTTATTCTAACTCCTTTTTTAATTCCCTTGTTAAAAAAAATCTTATGTCTGAGACCCTCTTCAATGCCACTGAAAAGTTGATTAAATTACTTTCTATAAATAAAAGAAATAATTTGGGACAGCAAAAAAATCACCTTTTTTTTTCAGCCAAAGACAAGGTTTATTAGAACATCCATCATATTGGGCAGACTCTTAAGGAGTCTGAACATTAGTAAACTATTGGCTAGATTTTAAGAATCTAAGCATCTTAATGGAGACAAGATGAATCTTATATACAGAAAGACTGTGGGAGGGGTCTAAGAGTGGCCAAGTAGTTTGGGGTGACTGGAAGAGGGGTCTAAGGAATATCTGAATGAGAATGGTCAGTAAACTGGGGCGAATAGAACTCCTGGGACCTGGACAATGTGGCCAAGGGAGAATGGAACCTAGGCTAGGATTAAGGGTGGAAAATGGCCCTGGGCCATAGGGAGGTAAGACAATGGAAGGCTAGGCTAGGTTAAGGGTAACAGAATTGGAAGACTGAGTATAGCCATAGTGAAAGGCCAGTTGATGGGATTATAGCCTCAGGGGAACCAGAGATTTGGCCAGTGGGAAAATCCAGGGTTTTTCCTTTCTGGGGTCTAGATCCCATCCTCTTCATTTCCTCCTCAAACAAGTGGGACCCAAATTTTTGGGGGGTAAGGGGTGAAGCTCTTGACTTCTGAAACTGCTTCCTGCTGGCAAGGGGGGTAGAGCTGTCCCTGCCTCGAGGGGGTCCCAAAGAGAAGGTTGACTGGAACCAAGCACAGGTTGCATCCAGGGAATGATGGGGGGACACTGGCTGGTACCTGCCGTTTGTTATCAACTGTAGGTGAATGGCCTGTAGTCTGGAAGACACAAATCTGACCAAAAAGACTGCAGGGCCCAGATGTGACAGGATAAAACATCCTTAGTTCTGTCTGGATTCAGATAACTCAGTTTTCCAACTATGCAGTATCAAATCCACCTCATAGCCAGACTCAGAAATAGCCAGGTGGGTAAAATTCCTTTTCAAAGGAACATAATGGGGAAACTGAGCCTGGAGGATCCCATCTTAGACTGAGGCTAAAACTGTCCTCTCAGATTTTTCCCAATGCTGACTTCTCACCAGTATCACATTCTCTTGGAGTAGCTTGTGGCACTTCTCTCAGATGATGGATTATTGATTGTCGGTGGTTTATGATCCATCACACAACTCAAAATAAAATCCTATTAGCTTTTACCTCACACAGCAAGTTTAACTAATCACAGATTAGGAAAAACTTTTTCCAGAATTTACATCTCAAACTTAAATTAATACTGGTGTAAAAAGCCAATCATTAGAGATTATTTCTATATATTTGCAAATTCTCAGTAAGCCATAACCCAAACAAGCTTTTTGGCAAGTTTACACATTTAAACAATAACCAACAATAGACAAATTATTTTAGCACTAACCAAATAATGAAAAGTTGCTTGATAGAACTGATACAAAAAGTTCACCAATTTGAAACGAACCCATTACCAATCAGGTGACTTCAATTTTGTTAAATTAATTTCCAAATTACTTTACACAGAGAATCAACATCTCATCATTAACAGTTAAAACTACAAATTTAAAAGAGCATGCTTACCCAAGTTCTGAGGCTAGCTTCATTACCTTGAGCCAGATGTGCTGAACCTGGGTGATGCTTCCAGGCAAAGGTTGCCCTAGGGCCCAAGGCCATTGCCAGGGGGACTCATGCTGTAACTGCTGCCCCTCCTTCTTTTCCCCAGGTGGGGGAGGGTGAAATCAAAGGTGAGGGGGAAAGGGTGAAACTCTCTTCTTCTATGAGAGGGGTTAATGATATTCTCTTGACTCAAGGAAAGAGAGAGACCAGGTTGTAAGGAGGTGTTTCAAAACTCCTCAATGATCAATCACAAAACCTCCAGAATCTGCCAAGATATTTTTAGCTGTTCTAACTTTTCCCTGCAACCTCCATGAAAGAGGACTCAGGGGTGTAGAGGGAAAGAAGTAAGTAAGCCTCAGGGAACCAAAAAGCAACTGCACTTTTCCGCAATTCTCTAACGGTGAGAGAATTAACAGAATTGGACATAACACTTCCAGATAGGGTGTCTGTCCTTGTCCTCTGTGCTGTAGAAGGTGTACCCAGGTCCATGGCCTCAAATTGACCCAGTGGACCAAGAACCTGAGAGCATCAGGCCAAGTTTGAGACAGCCTCGTAACTGTCTGCCTGAAAAGCACCTCCAAGCCTTGGTGCTTGGAAAGTGACCCCAACTGCAGAGCAAGGAAGGTGAGTGGGGAGGATCCTGCCCAAAAGAATTTGACCCAATCCTTCTTTCAGTCAAAGATAAGGTTTATTAGAACATCCATCATACTGGGCAGACTCTTAAGGAGTTTGAACATTAGTCAGCTATTGGCTAGACTTTAAGAATTTAAGCCAAAAAATCACTTTTCAGTAGTCAAATTTCCTGACTCAGCAAATCTTTATTTGTTCACCCTTCCCCCACATCAATTGACCTTTGTAACAATAGTAATAGCTGTATGAAATAATAGGAATATATAAAAGGAAATTAACAGCTAATTGTTGTGGCTATTATTTTGCAAGAAGTATGAAAAAATAAGGAGGCATTAGAAATCTCTTCTACTGTGATTTAGACATTTCTTTAGGGAGTTCTTTATATGACATTTTTGTATACTTTCTTTAATTGAGAGAAAACAGTTAAATTTTCATTAGCTGTATAAAATTTTAACAGGTCACTTTACTCTTTGGGCCATAGTCTTCTCATCTGTAAAATGAGTGGTTTACCTAGGAACAGTGGGATGCTAGCTAGAGCTATCTTGTATAGACTTGTAAGTGCTCATTGTTTAATTTTCTATGTGAGCATTTTCCCATTGAAAATCAGCAAATGATGCAAACTAGTGCTTGCTTTTTTATTTTGTTGATTGTCTAGACTTAAGAAAGTGATGGAGAAAGTGTTAATAATGAAGATTAAAGACAAAAGTGTTGTATGATACGTTTTTTTTTCTCAGAGAGCTAGCTGTGAAAAATTTAACAGCACATCCCTACCTAAATCATTTTAAAGCTAATTCTCAGATGTATGATACTCTTATTCTATTTTAAAGGAAAAATTCATAAAACATGATGAGTTATTATAGCAGATTACAATATTAAAAGAATATTGTTATAAAATATTTTTGATAGGTAATAATAATTGATATTTATGTAGATTTTAAATTCCTAATTCTGAGCTTTTGTCTGGCACATAGATGGCTTTTAGGTTGCAAAGTGGCATATACAAATTATCTCATTTGAGTCTTCCAACAACTCTTTAGGAAAGTACTACACTAAGTATTATCCTCATTTTACAGTTGAGGGAATTGAGGATCAGAGAATGACTAGCTCACGTGTTATGCAGCCTGCTCCAAGAGGCAAAACTCCAAATTTCTACATACCATTATCAGCCACACCGGGGTGTTGCATGTGTTCAGGGAAGACCAGTACCTCTGGTGTGAGTGCTGCCAAGAACTTTTCAGGGCTGCCTTCTACTTTTGGTGTGGTTTACTATGGAAGTTTTCAGCCATCTCTTTAGGATCATGTCTTTATCATTAATCACTGTGGTTCCTTCAGCACTGAGTAGTTGAGATGTACCATAGGTCTTTGGCCTATAGGGGAAGTCTTCACATGCATCCCCCTAACTCACTTATAGGTTTGAGTCACCTCAGTTTCCTTCAACCTGGTTTAGCCATGTGTCAAAATAGTTTACTGTGTTGTGGCCTCTGTGCATGCTTCAGGTTCTTAGAGCTACAGGTGAAAAGTGGTACACTGAGTGCACACTCTGAAGATGAGATGTAACAAAGTATGGGTCAATTCTCTGGTACTTGTGCTGTTTTTTGCCTAACAATTAACCCCAAGAAAACACAAGTGCTCCATCAGCCAACACCACACCATCCCTATGTGGAACCATCAGGTACAGTAAATGGAGAAGTTTTGAATACTGTGGATAAGTTCACTTACCTTGGTAGTATACCTTCCAAGGAAGTACACACTGATAATGAAGTTGACACACACATTGCCAGAGCAAGCTCAGTATGTGAGGCTCCAAAGTGTGGGAGAGAAGACGTAATAGACTGATTACTAAACTGAAGTTCTACAGAGCATTGTGCTGACCTCATTGTTGTATGCCTGTGAAACCTGGACAGTCTACCAGCACTATGCCAGGAAACTGAATTGCTTCCATTTGAATTATCTTAGGAAGATTCTGCAGATCACCTGGCAAGAAAAGATACCAGACACTGAGGTCCTTTCTCAACCTAAACTGCTAAGCATTCGAACTCTACTGCAGAGAAAGCAAATACAACGGGCTGGCCACATTGTTTGAATGCCAAATGTGCACTTGCTAAAAAGAATATTTTATGGAGAACTCACACAAGGCAAGAGTTCACATGGTGGTCAACAAAAACAATACAAGGACATTCTCAACTTCTCTTTTAAGAACTTTGGAATTGATTGTGTGACATGGGAGATACTGGCATGGTACCACCCAGCATGGCATGCCCTCATCAAAGAAGGTGCTGTGCTATATAAGCACAACGGAATTGAAGTAGCTCAAAAGAAAAGCAACATGCACAAATTTGGAGAATCCACCCCAAATATTCATGTGGACCATTTGTGCTTGACCTATGATACAGCATTCCATGCTCATATTGGTCTGATCAACCACATTCAGGCACACTGCAAATTAACTCTAACATAGTGATGTCACTTTGAGCTTCTTTGAGAATGAAGCACCACAACTGGACCAGACCAGATCAGCCACGCCCATAAATCTGTTGGGGACCTCTTTCTGATTCTTATTCCTTTTAGGGCTTTGTCATATGTCAAGACTATAAAGTTGAAATTTCCAAAATAATTACTTTTTTTCTATATAATAACTAAGAACCACCAGCATCATAAAATTTAAGACTTGAAAGGAACCTCAGCCACTATCTAAAGTAAACCATACATATAAAGAGTGCCTACTATATCATACTTGACAAGTATTCATTGACCCTCTGTTTGAACATCTCTGGAGTTGAGGGGTGATAAAGGATAGAGAGAATCACCTTTCAAGAAAGCTTATTCCATTTTTGAATATTCATAAAAACTAAGCAAGTTTTTCTCACATCAAGTCTAAACTGGACTTTTTCCAACTTCCACCCATTGCTCCTGGTTCTGCTATTTGGCACCAAAAATCTAATCTCCATGGTAGCTTTCAAATACTTGAAAATATTTATCAAGTGTCTGAATTATTTTCTCCAGGTTAAATGTACCCATTTCCTTCAATCAGTTTTTATATGGCGCAAATTCAAGGCCCTTCACTACACTGATTGCCTTCCTCTGAACACTCTTCAGTGTGTCAATGACCTTTTTAAATTGTGGTTCCCAGAATGGGACACGATACTCCAGAGGAGTTCTGATACAGGCAGAACTCAAGTGGGACTATCACCTCCCTATTCCTGAAAGCTGTGTCTCTTTTAATGTACTCTAATTTTGCTTTTTCAGTTTCCACTTCAGTGCTGGCTCATATTAAGCTTGCAATCTAGTGATACTATACACACACACACACACACACATATATGTATATGTATATTTGAATGTATTGCAGAACTGATAATCATGTTACCACAGCTTTATATTTGCAAAGCTAATTTTTTTGTGTGCCCAAGTAGAGGTTGTTTAATCTCAATAGAGTCAATCCAATGCTCAAACCTGTTAAGCATTTTTTAGATCCTGTCATTCAGGGTGTTAGTGTCCTGCCCAGCTTTCTACCATCTATAAATCTGAGTAGCATGCATTTATGCCTTCATTAAAGTTATTTATGAAAAATGCTGAACAGCATAAATCCAACCATACCCCTTAGAGTAATCTAGAAGAGACTTCATGCCGAAGTGACATTAAACATAAACAACTATTTTTAAGTCAAACTAGTTGATCAATTCTTAATCTATTAATATTAGAGCTTAAAATATATCTCTCCATCTTTTCCATAAGAATAGTGTAAAATATTTCAGCTAAAGTTTTGCTAAAATCTAGGAAAAACATTTCCAAAGCATTCTTTTAGCCTACTAGTTTAGTGATCCTGTAACTAAAGTAAATGAAATTAGTTGACTGTAATATGTTCTTTGATGAAACCATTGTGGCTCTTTTTAACTATTGGTTCCTTTTCTAGATATTAATCAACCATCTCTTTAATAATGTGTTCTAGAATTTTCCTAGAAATTTTAATCATTTATTGGCCTATAGTTTTAAGATTTGTTTCTTTTCAATAGTTGTTTAAAATCCACACCTTTGACAAATAAGAAACAAATCTACTATTAATCAGTCAGTAAGCATTTATTAAGCATTTTCTCTGGGCCAAACATTGTTATAGAAATAAAAGTACAAAAGCAGAAAAAATATTTAGGAATGTGTACATTTTCAGAGAGTAATGAGTATAAAAATTTGCATAAGTAGTACTATAAACCACATGGAACATTAAGGAAAATATAAATTGAGTACTGGACATATGGATATAGTAAATTTTAACTATCTCATGAAAATAGAATCTTTAATGATTATCTAAAAACATACATACACTGCACTATTATTCCCAAAAGGAGAACTGCAATAGATTGCCAATAGATTTTTCTAAATTCATTAGTGTTTACCTGGATACATTTACACAAACTTCAAAACTCAGTCAGGTCCGCCTGACTAATTGGTAAATGTAGTATGAAATCAAGAGAAATCTTCACTCATTGGACAGTAGAAAATCTCTCACTTCTGGAAGCTGTTTGGAGACAGCCCTTTTAGCTGGGGCAAAGTGAGAAAGTGAACAGATAAGTGAGTTAGGCATTATCATGGGGGGGGAAGAAAGGAGCAGCTTAGTAGATGCTTATAACTCTTATAACTCTTGGTCACCCAACTTACCAAAATCAGGATGTGAACCCTGGTTTCTTCTGACTTCAGGTCCAATGCTCTTTCAATTACACACATTGTGCCTCATTAGAAAATGTAAAATGGAAGTGACTGTTATTTTAAAGTTATAAAGTATCTATCTTTCATTACTGTTTATTTCATGTAGGATCCAGGGTAAGTTTTGCTTCAATTCTAGGAAATTTGAAAGACTGATTCAAAAATTGGGAAAATATTTAATGTTCAGAAATGTACTAATAGCATCTGAATACAAAATGAAAGAGCTGAATGAGTTCACACTGTTATCACATAATCCATTGCAACATCTGCCTACAGTACTTATTTTATAAATGTTTTTAACTAACATTTACTGCAAATACTTGAGCATCACGTTCCATATAAGTGTATGCTGTCATTGTTGTACAAAAGTAATCCATCCCACAAGGTCTCTCCCACTCATGGAATAGAGAGTGGTCAATTTGAAACATTTTTCTACTTTACCAACTTAAAAAAGAGATTAATATATTGAAGTCTGCAGAACTGTACTGAAAGTCTTGTGTTTGAGGGAATATTATGCAAACAAGAGCTTGTTTCTATCAATATTGGCAAGATTTTTTGGGGGGGAGAGGGGATTGAGGAAAATGTTTGAAACTGCTCTGAGCTTTCTGATAAAACTGAAATATAATGAAACAGACACATCATGTAATAGAGTTTACAAAAAGAGTTTTCTTAAAAGTTATAAATGGGGAGAGGGCTTTTAAATGATTCCATAAATTAAAATGTACTCACCCAAAAACTTTCATAAATATGTTTTTTACTTTTTTTTCTATTTTTTTCTGGACCTGCAATTTCCTTGGTATGGGAAAGTCAGATTAAGGAAAGTCCCTCTCCCAATGAAAAACAACAAATGTTTAACACTTTATAGTATTGCAAAGCTGTCTGATGCACAGAGAGGTTAAGCGACTTGTCCAAGGTCATACAGCTATTACATGTCAGAAATGGGGCTTCAGTACAGGTTTTCCTGAGATCACTTCCTAAAACACCAATTATCTATTGGGCACTTCAAACTATATGTCCTAGAGATATCTAAAACTGAATATGTCCAGAACAGAAATTATTATCTTACCCCATAAACTCATCCCTCTTCAAAATTTTCTTCTGTTCAGAGAGCCAACATTCTCCCATTTTTTCCTAGTATTTGTTTTTATCCTGAGTTCATTGCTCTCTCTCACTCTAGATAGTCAATCAGTTACCAATTTTATTCTGTTTCTCCTTCCACACCTTCTCTTTCATATGCTTCCTTTTAACTAGGCACAAAGCTAGCACCTTAGTTTATGTTCCCATCACCTCTAACCTGGACTATTGCAATGACCTCTACCCTCACTCTCTCCCTCCCACTACCACCATTGGTCTCCTTGTGCCAAGTTTCTTTCCAATCCAATCTATCCTCCACTTAGCTGATAACGTAATTTTCCTTATATGCATTTCTGACCATGTCACTCTTTTATCAGTAAATTCCAGTGATTCCTTATTTTTTGTAGGATAAAATATGAAATTCTCTGTTTTGCTCTTAAAGTTAGTACCCTTAACCATTCTTCCGACCTCAACCACTTCCCTTTTCACAACCCAATTTACCTTCTATCTCTCACACACTGCATTCCATCACCCATATCTATGCCTTGCATTGGCTGTCTCTCTGTATTCCACCCTCATGCATTGCCTTTTCACCTCTCCCTCCACCAGGATTCCTTTTGCTTCCTTCAAGACTAAAAAGTCTCTCCTGCTCTCCCCAAAACCACTTTACTCATTGCCTATGTCATATTTCACTACCTTTTATTGAGTCTGTATATAAATATACATATATATACACATATCTACATATGTATACATATCTACATATATCTATATGCTTATAAAAGTGCATTTTCATTTTAAAAGCACTTAAAAGCCTTTCATTTTAAAAGCATTTTCAGATACATTAGATGTCATAAAAATTCTGATGAACATAGCACAAGCAATATTATCCGTGTTTTGTAAATGAAGGGCTGAGAATTCAGTAAATTTAATGGCTTACAAGTCATTATAGGCAATATATAGGTGTTATATATAATATATTATATAGGTAACATAGGTATAAAAGGTAACACCAAGATTTCAATCTGACTTCTAAGTAAAAAAGTTTAGTACCCTTTACATGCAAAAGTCAAAAGTTTATGTATGGTTGCTGATATGATAGAAAGAAAAATGCAAAGTCAGCAGGAAGCAAAGCTGTGAGAGTGATTGAGGGCACCGGGCATATTTTTTTCCTATAAAATAATTACCAGAGTCTAAAAAATAGTAATCAATATTTTTCCTTAGTATCCTTTCACATTTACTCATTTGATGAACTCACATAACCACAGACTTCCATCCCCTGTCCCAAAATGGGCCAGGATTATTGGCAACAACAAACCTTTTGTTCCAATATCAGATTAAAAGTGCCAGAGTACCAGTTAGAGTCGGACTCAGCCTAGAACCATTGTCATAGTCATGCAGGATAGTGGCAGAATTATCACTGAAAGGGAATTGGGGAATGAACAATACAAAGGAAGATGAGGTTGGATAGACCTTTGTGCTTCAGGTACAGCTTTCTTGTGGTGCTTCAAAAAGTGGGAGTTACTTACAGTGAGGCATTTTCCAAAGGTGGGAAATTAGAAAGTATCTATGGCCATTCAGTAAGGAGAAAGCAGTATCAATAACCTCTGTGCATTGAGAACTGTACCTAAAAGAAAATTACAGTAAAATGTTGTTGGTCAAGTGTATGTAATTAATTATATTTGAAGGTGACAGTGGTCTCCAGATCCATTAGCTTACAGGCTTAGCTATTGACCTGGACTAGGACATACCACCCTCACCTCTAAATTCTATTTTAGGGATAGTCTGAAAATCTGTGCTGATGGAACTGCTTGGGAATGTGGCCATTGGGAGTTGTAATGCACATATTTTGTTGAGAGACACTTGAAACAAAATTATTTGATTCTGCCTAAGAGCCCAGAGACCTTTCTAGAATTGGGGATATAAACCAATGTGCCAATTGCACTCCAGCTGATTTTCTAAGAACAGGAAGTATTGCTTGAGCTTAAGAGTTTTAAAAAGAGAGACAGATCCTACTCTTACATATAAATTATAAACTCATTCATGCATTCATTCATTCTGTTTCTCTATCTCTCTGTCCATCTGTCTCTCTGTCTCTGTGTAACTATCTTTGTCTCAGTTAGTCTGTCTATATAGGTATTTGTGTCTGTGTATATACACATGTGTACACATATGTATATACATATGTATGTGTTTATGCCAATCTATATGCCTATATGTATGTATGTATCTAAATATTTATATATCATCCTCTTCTCTTAAGTCTCTTTCCTCTTTAAACATATCACTGATTGCACCTTACAAAACCTCACCTTTGGATCACTCCCAACATCTGCCTGTCTCCTTCCCTCCTACGCATGTACTGCTGAGCAAAAGTGGAGAAAATAATGCAACCATCCTGACTCAATCCATGACAAACTTAAATTATTCAACCCCAACAGGGCCCTCTTTCCACCCCCCCAAGCAATCTTTCTACAACTCCCTTACCAACTCATTATTCTACTCCCCCCACATAGCTTTTGTAAACCTTGTTATCACTCCTCAAACCTCCAATGGATCCTCCCCACCCCATTCTCTCAGCTGAGAAATGTGCCTTAGATTTTACAGAAAAATTTGAAGTCATTCTCCTTGAGGACTTTTCTCCATTCTTCATCTCATATCATTTAAATGTCTTCTGCCATTATCTCCTCCTTCACCTTTACCTCACATTAAGAGATGGCCTTACTCTTTACAAAGACCCACCCCTGTACCTGTAGAAGCTGTCCCTTTCCATCTAGGCTGCTCCAAAATTGTGCCTTCTCTGTCATCCATTTGCTATCACATATCTTAAATCTCCTCTTGTCTATCAATTCCGTCCTATGAATATGCCCATGTCTCTGCCATCCTCAAAAATCTCACTTGATTCTTCCATTAACTATTATATATATATATATATAGTTATATCATTCTTCTATATTCTATATCATTATTCTGTCCTTTGTGACTAAATTCTTTGAAAAGGCTACCTTCCTTAGGTTCTACACTTTCTCTTCTCTCACTTTCTTCTTATGATCCAGCTATCTACTTCATCATTCTGATAATTTCTCTCTCCAAATTTATCAGTGATCTCTTAATTGATAAGTTCAATTAGCATTATCAAGCTCATGATCTCTCTGTAGCCATTGACACTGTTGATCACCCTCTTTTCCTTGTTACTCTCTTCTTTCTCATTTTTCTATACAATATTCTCTCATGGTTCTCTTCCTATGAGACCACTCCTTATCAATTTCCTTTGCTGAATCTTCATTCAGGTCATACACTCTTACCACAGTGTCCCACAGGGTTCTGTCCTAGGCCCTCTTCCCTTCTCCTCTATATCACCGCAATTGGTGACCTCATACATTTTCATATATTTAATTACCATCTCTATCTAAGGATTCTCAAATCTACCTATCTTGCCCTAATTTCTCTGCTGAACTCTAATCTCACATTTCTACCCGTCTTTCAGATATTTTGAACTGAATGGTCAGGAAACATCTTAAATTCAATATTACATATAGAACTCATTTTCTTTCTTCCTCTATACTTGTCCCCTTCTAAATTTCCTATTACTGTTGAGAAAAATAACATTCTCCCAGTCCTTCAGATTTGAATCCTATAGTAGGAGTCATCCTGGATTCCTCACCATCTGTCATCCCCCATACTCATTTTGTTGCCAAGGCTGGTCAATTTCACCTTCACAATATATCTAATACATACCCTCTTTTCCCCTGACACAGTTACCACTCTGGTGCAGTCCCTCATCATGTCGCGCCTAGACTATTGAAATAGCTTATTTGTGGCTCTGCCCTGCCTCAACTCTCTCCCCTCTCCAATCCATTCTCCATTCACTCACTAAAGTTATTTCCCAAAAGTACAGGAATGATCATGTATCCAACTCTACTCAATAAAGTCCACCTCCAGGATCAAATATTAACTCCTCTACAAGTCATTCCCCAATTGGTCAAAGATAAATGGCCAAAGATATAAACAGGCAGTTTTCAGATGAAGAAATCAAAGCTATCTATAGTCATATGAAAAAATGCTCTAAATCACTAATGACTAGAGAAATGCAAATCAAAACAACTCTGAGGTACTGCATCACATTTATCAGATTAGCCAACATGACAAAACAGGAAAAAGATAAATGTTGGAAAAGATGTGGGAAAATTGGAACACTAATACATTGTTGGTGGAGTTGTGAAATGATCCAACCATTTTGGAGAGCCATTTGGAAATATACCCAAAGGGCTATAAAAATGTGGATATCCTTTGATCCAGCAATAGCACTTCTAGGGCTATATTCCAAAGAGATCATACAAATGGGAAAAGGACCCACATGTACAAAAATATTTATAGCAGCTCTTTTTGTGGTGGCAAAGAATTAGAAATTGAGGGGATGCCCATCATTTGGGGAATGGCTGAACAAGCTGCGGTATATGAATGTAATGGAATACTATTGTGCTATAAGAAATGATGAACAGGCAGATTTAAGAAAAACCTGGAAAGACTTGTATGAACTGATGCTGAGTGAAGTGAACAGAACCAGGAGAACACTGTACACAGTAACAGTAATGCTATGCAATGACTAACTTTGATAGACTTAGCCCTTCTTAGCAATGCAAGGATCTAAGACATCTTCAAAAGTCTCATGATGGAAAATATTATCCACATCCAGAGAAAGAACTATGGAGTTCGAATGCAGATCAAAGCATACTATAGGCTCTTTTTTCTTTTTCTCTTCTGTTTTGTTTTGTTTCTTCTTTCTTGTGGTTCCTCCTATTGGTTCTAATTCTTCTTTACAACATGACTAATGTGAAAATATATTTAATAGGAATGCATATATAGAGCCTATATCAGGTTGCACGCTGTCTTTGGAAGGGAGGTGGGGAGAGAAGAGGAGAAAATTTAAAACTCAAAAGCTCATGGAAGTGAATGTTGAAAACTAAAAATAAACTAATAAAAAAAAATTACCTCCTCTAATCCATGTTCAAAGCCTTTCATATTCTAATACCCACCTCCTTTTCAGTCTTCTTGCATCTAACTCCCACCGTATACTCTTCAGTCCAGTGACACTGGCATCCTTGCTGTTCCACAAATAAGACACTTCATATCTCATCTCTAAGTATTTTCTCTGGATATTCCTATGCCCAGCTGCTCTACATTTTCATCTTTGTCTGCTAGCTTCCCTAGTTTCCTTCAAGACCCATCTAAAGTCCCATCTTCTACAGGAAGCCTTTCCTTACCTTTCTCAATTCTAGTGTCTTTCCTCTTTTAATCATTTCCTATTTATCCTGCATATTGTTGTGACATAGGTATGTTTGCTTATCTCCTCATTTGATTATAAGCTCCTTGAGGTCAGGGACTGCATTTTGCCTCTTTTTCTATTCTCATTGCTTAGCACAGTGCCTGGAACATAGCACTATTTTCCTGTTATTTTTTCCTCCTAAGAATATTTTTAGAAAATCTTACTGCCTTTTCTCTGTGTTGTTCTGTCATTTTATTTTATGCATTTCTTACTGTGTTGAGGTAATAAAAGGAAGCTGGGAATAGCTATTACTACTCACTCAGAATTTCTTATCAACTATGTGTGTTGTGTGTATGTGTGTATTCATACACATAAGTATATAATACAAGTGCTTTTTTTTCCTGAAAGAATTTAAATATGTATCTAATCCAAATTAAATGAATGATTAATTTTTTTCCTCTTCTTTTTTAGATAAGGCTAGAGGTCTTAAGAACTTGTTAGAAATATGGACAAAAATACAATATTAAAAATACTGACTGAATAGTAATTATCAAGAGGAAATTCACTGGTTTAGATTTTCTTAGCTCATTCAACCTACTCATTAGGTTGACTATTTTTAATTGCTTAAAAAACACTAAGAAATTCCAATAGTCAGATTCTATATCTTTATTTTTTGTACATTTTCTATTTATTGGAATCAAAAAAGTGCTTAAACAATTTGGACCTGTACTTCTATAAAAGACCATGGAATCTTCTCATCTTCATTTTTTGTCCAACCTTGGTATCTATTTTAATCTTTGTTTTAACATTTGCTAATCTGTCTCCGTAGAGATGGCTCCAAAATCCATGCTTTATATAAACCATTACTTTCTTTTATATTTGGGTATTGTCAAAAGTCCATAAACAAGAATTATAGCATGTCAGATTTAAAAGAAACATCAGAGCCCTTCTAATCCAATATATACTCAAAGAACCTATGATATCATTAAAGTGATCGTTATAACCTCTGCTTGATGTCTAGTGAAACAGAATACACTGACACCCATGGTATCCCACTGTGCTTTGGAGAAGCAGACAATTAAGAAATGATTCCATCTTTAAGCTTAAATCTTTATCTTTGAAACTTCTACTATTAGGGGCCTAATAGAACAAGCCTAATTTTCTCCCACATAACAATCCTTCATATATTTGAAAATTTATGTTATGTCCTCTCTCCCAAGTGTTTTTTGTTCAGGAAAAAAAAATTTCCAGTTCTTTCAACTGATCGTTACAATGCTATCTTTTCCAGCTTTCCAGATAATTATCTACTACATGTATTATTATGTGTCTCTGTGTATCTTATAATGTAGTACCCATGACTGATAACAGGTCTCCAGGCATTGTTTGAAGAGAACAGATTTGAGAGTCCCTTATTATTTTTGTTGTTGAATCATTTTGGTCGTTTCTGATTCTTTGTGACCCCATTCAGGAGTTTTCTTGGCAAAGATACTGGAGTGGTTTGCCATTTCCTTCTCTAGCTCATTTTACAGATAAGGAAACTGAGGCAAACAGAATTAACTGTCTTGCCCAGGGTCACACAGCTAGTTAGGTGTCTGAGGTCTGATTTGAACTCATGAAGATGTCTTTCTAATTCCAAGCCCAGTACTATATCCACTGAGCCACGTAGAAATAGTATTTTTAGCTATATTTCACACTGTTGATTCATTACTAAGCTTGTAGTCTTTTTTATGTTTTATTCCTCCAAACTTTATGACATCCTAAATTTTGACTGGCATGCCTTCTATGGCTTCATCCAACTAAATTGAATAGGAAGAAAAGACATTATTAAGGACACATGGGACTAAAAAAAATTATAAGACAATGATATAACAAAACAAATGGCAACACATGGATTACCTGATCTATAATAATATATCAATCTCTATGAGAACCACAAAAGGCCTCCCTAAATAGAGGATTTATTGGGAAAACATGAACATTAAAAGCATGGCATAAGAAGGCATGGATATTTGCAATTTACATTAGTGGAAGTACTATTACCACTGATGAAATTACAAATCTCTTGAGTATTACAATGCTTTGATTCAAAGGGCAGAATGATTAGAAAAGTCTAGGAATTATAGGAAGGTTAATTTGATCTTTTGTGATGCCAATCAAATCACATCTTTGATGTCATTACCTATTTCATTTTTACCTAATGGATTCCTTTGCTGTTGTTAGTGGATATATTGATGATAATGATGCCATCATTATTTCAAGTTTCAATTGTATCTCCCACAATTGTCTTCTGTAATAATACCTTAGCTCAACAAGTCAATTTATCTCAACAAACATTTATTATTGTTTGTTTGAATGTGCTATACTTCAAATATTGCAGTAGGAATGATAAGTAATAGTGAATGATAAGTAATATGAAGCTGAATCAGTTATTGCTGTTAGCATCAAGGTGAGTGTGGAAGATTAGACATGTACTCAACTAGAAATAGTAAAGGTTATGCCCAAAGAGTTATAAAACTATGTAAATCCTTTGACCAATCAATACCACTATCAGGTTTGTTTCCAAAAGTAATCAAGAAAAAAGGCAAAGAACCTATATGTTCTAAAATATTTATAGCAGCTCTCTTTGTAGTGATAAAGAACTAGAAATTGAGGGGATAGCCATCAATTGTGGAATGGCTAAACAAGTTTTGGTATATGATTGTGATGTAATACTACTGTGCTATAAGAAAGGGTGAGCAGGTTTATTTTAGAAAAAAAAAACATGGAAAGATTTGCATGAAATAATGAAGAGTGAAATGAGCAGAGCCCAAAGAATACCGTATACAGTAAGAACATTATTGTTTAAAGAATAACTATGAATGACTAAGCTATTCTGAGTACTATATATATTCAAATCAACTACAAAAAACCTATGAAGGAATATGTTATCACCTATAGAGAAAGAACTGATAAATAGAAGTAAGTGTAATATGATTTTGTGTGTGTGTGTGTGTGTGTGTGTGTGTGTGTGTGTGTGTGAAATGATGGTATTTTCTAGTGAGGGGTGGAGAAGGAAAGAGGGAAATATTTCAAAACTTAAAATTCAAAAAAATAAATTTAATTAAAAAAGGAATAATAAAGTTTGATCTATCAGCAATGATGGAAGAAACATTAAAGTTCCTATGAGGGCAAGAAGAAAGAAATCATTTCTGACTAGGGAATCAAGGAAAGCTTAATCGAGAAAGTCAAAATTAAACTGAACCCTGTAGCATGGATACTATGTTAACAGATGAAGATGAGAGGGAATGACATTTTAAACATATGGAACAAATAATGTGCAAATGAGAAGAGTTGAAATCAATAAGGCATTTTCTGAAAATCACAAATAGTCCTATTTAGTTGGAGTATAGCTAGCTTTGAAGTGGAGACAGAAGTCTGAAAAGGAGTATTAGAGTTAGAGGATGGAAAGTTGAGAATGTCAAGCTAAGGAATGTGGATTCTATTTTGTAGGCAGTGGGGAGTAACTAAAAGTTTTTAATGAAGGAATGATATGATCTGAATTATATTTCTGGCACCAAAATGAAAGAAGGGTGAAAGAATGAAGGTTTTGAAGTCATATAAACTGAGTGGCTACTGAAATAAGTCAGATAATGGATGCTTGAATTGGAAACGACCAGTAGAATAGAAAAGAATAGATATATCTTTAAATTTGTATAGATAGAATGGACAGAACTTGGTATCTGATTGGATAAAGGGGTGAGGGAAAGAAGGTATGGAAGATAACAAGTTTAAAGCCTTAGTAATTGGGAAAATGATGGATCCATGAACAGAAGTAAGGAAAATAGGTAGTGGTAATTATGTTGGTGAGATAGATGGTGAGTCTGGTTTTGAACATGTTCAGAATGAGATAGTATGTGGTTCTGGAGCTGAGAAAAATAATTTAGACCACAGATACAAAATTGAAGCCATCTGCATTCATCTTTGCATAGCACCTTGTTTGCTTTTATTTGCAAACATTAATAATTTTTTAACACAGATTTATTTTCTTTATGAGATTCTAAACATTTTGAACATTTCATGAAAAAATAACTTAGATTTTAAAATAATAATATGGAATATAGTAAGTGCCTCCAAATTTATATGCTTGTTTCTTTACAGCCATTTTGGTATTCAAAAACAATTGTATTGTCTTATGTTTGGTCTTTGATAGCTGAAGGTTGCCTCTTTTTTATAATGCCTAAATGTTACATTTAGAATCAGTTTTAATTTTATTATTTTAAGTCTTTTTCCTCATCTAAAATAGTAGGGATTTTTGGCTAGTGAAACTTTCATAGCAATAATGCATAGTTAGAATTTTTAAAGTCTTAAGAACAACCTTTAGGATTAAATTATTTCACTATTCTTTCATACTATTCAAAAGCTCTTATTCAAACTTGTGAGGCTTTGAATGGTGTCACTATTTTAATAGCACAAATGCGCAATAGAGAGGTAATTGTGTTTTGAAGGGTGTAAATTGAACTATCAAATTATGCAGGTAAATATAACACTATGGCAATAGTATTTTGATAGATTATAACCTCTTTTAAGGGATTTTATTTGTTTTAAAAAATTCATAAGGAAATTTCTAAAAGAAATTCATGAGGGTATTCGAAACAAGATAGGTGCTTAATAAATACCTTCTCATTAAATTTTCCATTTTCATGTTAAACCAATATGTCTTAGAAGTGTAGCATATGATTGGGTTTTTATTGTTAAGTGGTACACCCATTCTTTCACAGTGCTATGGATAGATATTTAAGTCTTCAAAATGTCTCATCTTCTAAAGTGTCCCTCTGAATGATATATTGCATTGCACAAATGACAGTTTTCCCTGTAACCAGTTTAAATGAATGATCATTTTTTATTTCTTTTTTTAAGAGAGACTGCATTTGAAATGTTCATGATAGGGTATCTGTCACTAGGAACTCACTGTCTGGGCTATGTTCCAGTCTAAAATCATATTTTTATAAATGCAATAAGCTTCTTTGTAGACTTGGTGAGTTTTTATTTAACTCTGAGCCTGTCATCTTGTTTTAGGGGATGATTTCCTTTTTTATTGATTTCAGATAACAGACTTAAGAGTTCACCTTTAGAACTTAAAGTATAGAGAGAAAGTTCCAGGCTCCAAATATGAAGCTTTGTATTCCTCCCAATGCCAATAAATGAAGCAATGGAAATATATGTTTCGATAGTCAAAAACATTAGCAAACAAAATTTCTCCTTCAAGTATTGCTATATCCAAAACATAGCACAGTCAAACCACCACCACCACTTTGACCACCATCTCTCCTCAGGCCTAGAGGGAAACAGCCCAGGACTTTTAACCCAAGAGCCTTGGGAATAGCAACATCTCCCAGACCATTAGACCTGCTTTTATCCCAGCCCCTTACAGCCATCTTTGTCAGGGAGATAGAAATAATTATGAAGATGGAGTCTAATTTATTCATTGTCACCAGTAACAATTGCTGACCAATTGCCACCAACAGGTTAATAGGAGTCTTGATGAATATGAGTGGATTTCAGCCCAGCTTTCATATTCATAGCCATCAAGCAGGGGAGAAATTCCAATGGAGAAAGAGTGATACATAACTACAAGTTGCCAATAAGCTGCCACTAATAGACAGCCAAGCTACCCTAGGTGAAGTTGGAAAGCACCCTGCGGGGGCAACAGGAGACAGCAGTTACAGGGCAAGTCATATCACAACCTTAACCACCATCTCAACTCATACCCTGATGCAAATAGTCCAAGATCCATAAGTGCAGCCCAGCCATCATCCTGGAAAGTAACCCCTGTGCAGGTGCACCTGCTCTTACAGGTGCTATAACCACATATATTAAGGACAAAATAGTCCTTGGCACTATCAGATGAATCAATATAAAAAAACCTGATATATTTAATCAGTGTAAATTATATCAAAAAAGAGGCATTAACATGACTTTGCTACTGTATCCTAAAGATTATAGAGTCTTTCCATGTGACATGTAGCTGAAACCTCTCATGTGTTGTCTCTCCTTGAGAGCAGGGTCTGTCTTACTTTTTAAATATCTATCACCTGTCTGTCAACTGTGGAATGGCTGAATATATTGTGGCCTATGATTGTAATGAAGAAGTATTGTGCTATAAGAAATGACAGGGGGATGGTTTCAGAAAAAAAAAAAAAAATATATATATATATATATATATATATATATATATATATTAGAACTGATGCAAAGTGAAGTGAATAGAACCAGGAGTTCATTGTACACAGTAACAGCAATATTGTAATGATGATCAACGGTAAAAGACTTACCTACTCTGATCAATGCATTGATCCAAGACAATTCTAAAGGACTCATGATGAAAAATGCTGTCTACCTCCATAGAAAGAACTGATAAACTGAGTGCAAATTGAAACTTAATTTTCTCACTTTATTTTTCTTCCTGTTTTTGAAATACGGTTAATATGAAAATATGTTTTTCATGATTTCACACGTGTACTTAATATTATATTGCTTTCCTTCTTAGCGAGTGGGTGAGGGGCAAGAAGGAGGGAAAGAATTTGGAACTCAAAAAAAAATTTAATGCTAAAAATAAATAATAAATAATTTAAAAGGCATACGTTTTCTATCCCCAGTGCTTATAATTCTTTGCATATACTAATTGCTTAATAAATTTGTTTATCTATTCATTCATTCACAGAATTATAGAATTCCAGAATTTAAAAGTACAACAGAGGCCATCTAATCCAATACATATTATGAAATTAATAACCTCTGTAATATCAGAGAGAATCACATAATCTCAAAGGTGGAATGGATCACGGAGTCTTTCTTGTCCAAATTGTAGGTAAACAAGTATTCCCTCCACAATATATCTGACCAATGATCATATAATCAGTTTATTGGTTAAAGACCACTAGTGAGGAGAGACCCATGACTTATAAGATATCCTAACCATTATATAAATCCAATCATTAGTTTTTTTTTCTTTACTTCATGCCAAAATTTACCAATTTGCAACCCCAACCTTTTTGTCCTATTTCTGCCATCTTCAGTCAAGTAGACCAAAGCTAATTCTTCTTATATATCCTTCAAATATTTGTCCTCCTTAAGTCTTTCCTCTCCAAAAGGCTGAACTTCCCCAGTTTTTACAATTACCATACAGTATGAACTTCAGGCCCTTTAGTATTCTAATTACCTTCTTTTATTAAGTGCCTATTATGTGTGAGGCATTGTGTTAAGTGCTTTACAAATATCTCATTTGATTTTCACAACAGAGTTGTGACAGAGGTGCTTTTACTAACCCCATTTTATAGTTGAGGAAATTGAGGCAGACAGAATTTAAGAGATTTGTCCATGGTCATAGAGCTAGTAAGTGTCTGAGGACCAATATAAACTCAAGTCTGTTTGATTCTAAAACCAGTGCCCTACTCACATTGCAACCTTGCTATCTTTGGAGGCCTTCCTGTATAACATTGTAATTATTAATATAGAAGATAATATCTGAGGTATGATCTGACCAGGGGAGACTATAAAGTTGCCACTGCCCTAGTCTGGAACACAGTGCCTCTGTTAATGCAGCTTAAAACAATATGAATTTTCTGATTTTCCTCTGAGTTGATATCAATCAACCTGTAAGGTCAGACTGAAGCTGAATACCTCTGTGAGTCACAGAGTCACTTTCAGATGAACAGCTGCATAGGCATAACTTTTCCACCTTATCCTTGTGAGACCAATTTTTTAACCTAAATAAAAACCTTTACATTTGTCCTTTTTAAAATTCCCTCCTATTAGATTTGGTCCTTTGGTCTAGCTTGCCAGAACTTCTTGAATCTTTTTTGTTTTTTTCAGATCAGACCAAGGCTTTTCTTTTATTCATTTCTTGCACTTAAAATATTCTTCGATGACATCTTTGGCCTGAGATTCCTTGCCATAGTCCTTAATAACAACTCAACTGCAGCCAACCACCTTATGGGCTTTCCCTCTCTGTCAATTTTACAGAGGCCTACCCATTCGCCCAACTTCTTGTTGCCATCGACCTTGATCAAGTTGATTTGGTGCTCAGCACACAGGGCCTCAACCAATTTTACATACATAGGTTCATCACAGTTGGAAGCAAGAACACAAAGATGGGCTTGGAGTTTGTCCAAGGCTTTGGCAGCTTCACAAATTCCACGAGGTAGGCCATCATGGATGAGTGCAGTGTTCAGCACTTCTTGTAGTGCAGTGTTAACGTCCATTACACCTCCAGCAGCAATGCCTTCCTCGGCCATGGCAGTGGTTCATGGGTGAAGCTAAATTTTGAAAACACCCGGGAGCCTCCACCTCCCGCTCGACTCAGTGGCAACAGGAGAACTTCTTGAATCTTGACAACTGTTGTCTTTGGGTCATGTACAAATTTTATAAGAATGTCATCTATATGCATAATCTAAATAACTGTTAGAAATGTTAAGTAGCATAGGATAAAAGACCAGTCCCCAGGGCTTTCCACTGAAGAGCTCCTTCTAAGCTGATAAAGTAATATTAAGACAACAACTCTTTTAAGTTTCATCATTAAACCAATTGTAATTTCATATAACTATAGCATCATGTAGCCAACATGTCTCTAATGCTTCTACAAGACAAGAAGAGAAACCTTATGAAATTCTTTGTTAAAATCTAGGTAAATCAAAACAAATAACACAATATACACAATGATTTCAGTAATGCAAATTGGAAAAAGCACTAAAATAATTGTGAATGATTTGTAATTATAGTGATCAATCTTGACCCTGTAGAAGAAATAAGTAGGTACACATTTCCCCTTTCCTTGGGGGTGGGGTGGGAGACTACAGGTATAGAATGTTGCCTATGTAATCAGATATCATCTCTCTGTGTATATTGTTTTTGCTTAACTATATTTATTTGTTTCAGTGATAAGCTCCCTGGGGGCAGGGGAAGGAGAGAGAAATATATCCAGAAATGACTTTGATGTAAAAGCCAAAAATAAAACAATAAAAATTTAAAATAAAATCTACATATCATACAATGACATTCCTTTGAGCTCTGTATCTAATAACTTTCATGAAAAGAAATAAGGTTATGACATTCTCAGAACAAGTCATGAAATGTCATGTCTTGCTCTTGATGAAATTATGGTGGCCTCTAGAATAACTACTTTCTTTTCTAAATGTTCACTAACCATCCCTTTAATAATATATTAAAGAATTATTTCAGGAATCAAAAACAATATCTTTGACCTATAATTTCAGAATCCATTCCTTTTTTTATAAATTGGGACATTTGACCTTCTCAAGTACAGGGATACATTTTCCATTCTCTATGATAATTGTTGTTGTTAAATCATTTCAGTTATGTCAGACTCTTTGTGGTCTCATGTGGGGTTTTGTTGGCAAAGATACAGGAGTGGTTTGCCATTTCCTTCTCCATCAATGATCTTATGAATTCCTTTTTTTAATGAGCCTTGAATTATTAGTGCAAGTGCTTTTTCTACCCAATAATGTAGTTCATCTGAGTGAAAATAATGACACGAACTCATCAAGAGTAGCTAGAAACTATATTACTACCAACTAACAAGATGATGTTGTGAAAATAACAGTGGATCTTAAGTCAGAGTGCCTGGATTTGAACCTACTTTTGAAACAACCAGAAACATTGCAGCACAATCCTTATTCATTAGATTGTTGAGGCAAGGGAAAGACAGGAGCATGCATTAAGCACTGTGCTAAGTGCTGGTAATTTAAATAGAAATAAAAAGACAGTCCTTGTTCTTACTGCCTTGTATTCTATTAGGAGAATATATCGCACAGAAGGGAGCTGAAAAGTTGGAAAGTGGTGGGGCAGTAAGGGTAAGTACCTGTATGTTGAAGTCTGCAAAGAAAGAAGCTTAGCTAAGAGGGGAATGATGTTCAGCTGACCTGGGCCCTTGCCCAGAAATGGAGGCACTAGGAGAAACTGATCAATGGGAAAAAGAGGTAGCAGCTAGAAATAGATTTTGCACACGATAGGCACTTTACAATTTTTTTGTTGTTGAATTTACTAATAGATGATTAAAACCTTTCAAACCATATTCACCTCACTAGAAGGAAAAAGAAAAAAAGTTAAAATTTTCAGCACAGGGAAAAAAATCCTACAAAAGATTTTATGACAAGAAATATTCTACTTAAAGCTTTCCTATACTTGAGAGGTTTTGTTAGAGTTAAGATAAATGGAAAGAGGGAGTTAAGTGATCTAGCAATAGCCAAAGATAAATTTAATGCTGCAGGTTGCTAAATCATCAAGATGAACCCAAGATTTTTCTGAAGGAATTGAAGACCTGTAGCATTTAGTTCCACTTTCCTTGGGCAATGCTGATGAAACATTGCAGAACAGTCTTTCCCTTCCTGAACTAAAGTGAGTGAATCTGCTTGGTGAGTGCAAAAGTTTCCAACAGCATCAATTCCACAAGAGCAAAAGAATTGATAGTGAGATAAATCTTCCTTCACTCTCTCTCTTTTTTCTCCCCCTCTTTCGTCTGTCTATTGTATTGTCCTAACCCTTGCTGTAGTTTTCCACTAAAACTTTCAGGTACCTAGGAAATAAAAAACACATATAGAAATGTGCCTGCACACAGAACTCATTCCCTTCCATTTTCCATCTCAAAAAAAAAATATCCTCGGAGCAGAATCTTGACATTGTGGTTATAGTCAAGTAATAAGTCATGGTGGAAAACACCCCAAGGAGACTTCCAAGACCCAAGATGGTAGAGTAAGAAATAAAATGCCATAACTCTCCCATATTCACCTCCAAAAAACCATAAAATGAGAGCCCCCAAATAAATCCTGGAATAGCAGAACCAGCAAAAAGATGGAGTGAAACAATCTTTTAATCCAAGACAATTGGAAGATTGGCAAGAAAGGTCTGTCTCACTCAGGTAAAAGGGGAATGCAGTCCAGGACAGGAAGCATCCCAGGAAACCAGCAGCAAATACCACCTCAACAAAACAGTGGGAGATCCTGAGTCCCAGTGTGGTAAAGCAGCCAAATGTCCACACCAGGACCTCCATATGTGCTTAAGCATAGCCCTCGACAAACAGGTAGAGGCCAAACCTAAAGGTGCATAAGCAAACATGCAGCCTCCAGCCCCTGGGCCCCTGCATGTACTTAGTGTAGCCCTAGGCAATGGGCAACCTATAGCAGCCAGACCACCTCTTCCTTCAGTATAGCCCTGGGGAAAGGCAGAAACACCACAGGAGCCTCAACATACATCAAACACCAGCACTAGGATCCCAACTCAGCACCAGGTAAGCTGCCACACTCCTACAGCTTCCAGCACAGCCCACCACCTCAGCATCCCCTCAGCTTAGCATAAGACATAAGGGTCCTCATGGGCCTCAGGGCAATGTCAGCATAGTACCAGGTAAATAGTAAAGGCCTGCAACCCCTGGCATAAGAAGCCTGAAACAGTGCACCTTCTACCCTGGGAGGAGGACTCAAATTTAAAAGAAAGGAAAAAGGCCAAAAAAGATGAGTAAACAACAGTAACAGTAACAACAAAAGAGTATTACCATAGAAAGTTATGGTGGTAACAGGGAAGATCAAGACACAAACTTAGAAGAAAAAAACAATGTCAAAATACCTATTGGCAATACCCCAAAGAAAAATGGGAAGCAGTCTCAAGCCCAGAAAGAACTCAAGGAAAAGGTCAAAATGGAGCTAAAAAATCATATAAGAGACGTAGAAGAAAAAATGGGAGAAGAAATGAGTGATGCAAGAGAATTATGAAAAAAAAAAGAGTCAACAGCTTGGAAAAAAGAAAACAACTGCTTAAAAAGTAGAATTGGTCTAATGGAAAAGGAAGTACAAAAACTAACTAAGGAAAATAACTCCTTAAAAGTTAGAATTGAAAAAATGGAAGCTAATGACTGTAGGAGAACATCAAAAATCAATCAAATGAATTTTTTAAAAATGAAAAAAAGAAAAGAAAATGTAAAATACTGCATTACAAAAATATTTGACCTAGAAAAGAGATCCAGGAGAGATAATGTCAGAATCTTTGGACTAATTGAATGCCATAATCGAAAGGATAACCTAAGAAATATCACTACTAGGTTTGTATCTCAAAGAGATGATAAAAAGGGAAAAGTACCAACTTGTACAAAATTCTTTACAGCAGTCCTTTTCATGGTGGCAAAATACTGGAAATTGAGGGTATGCCATTAATTGGGGGATGGCTAAACAAGCTGTGGCATATGAATGTAATGGAATACTACTGTGCCATAAGAAATGATGAGCAGGCAGATTTCAGAAGAACCTGGAAAGACTTGTATGAACTAATGCAAAATGAAGTGAGCAGAGTCAGGAAAACATTTTACACAGTATCAGCAATATTGTGTGATGATCAACTAAGAATGACTCAGCTCTTCTCAATAACACAATGATTCAAGATAAGTACAAAGTACTCATGAAGGAAAATGTTATCTACCTCCAGAGAAAGGTGTTTTACATGATGGCACATGTATAATCTTTATCAAATATGGCCTGCCATTTTCAGAAGAGGGGAGGGTCAGGAGGGAGGGAGAGAAATACAGAATTCAAAATCTTTTAAAATGAATGCTAAAAATGATCTTGACATGTAACTGCGAAAAAATAAAATACTATTAAAAAAAGAAAGTACCTCAAGGATTTTTTCCTTGAAAAATGGTGTAGAATGACGATAACATAATTTCCTCCAAAATGTTTTCTCCCTTCAAAACATGAATTAGGGCCAAAGTAATAAACTATAATTTTTAAAAATAAAACTTTTATTCATTTATCTGTTTATTCATTCATACAGCAAACATTTAGTAAACACCAAAACTGAGCACAGCACTGGAAAGATGCAAAATTTGATAAGAATCAGTCCCTAATTTCATGAAGCATACAGCCCTCCCACTTATTCTCTCTCTCTCTCTCTCTCTCTCTCTCTCTCTCCCTTCCTCCCTTCTGTCTTTCTCCCTCCCTCTCTCTTTCTCTCACTCGCTTTCTGTTTTCCCCTCCTTCACTTCCTTCCTCCTTCCCTCCCTCTCTCTTTTTCCCTCTTGCTTTCCCCATCTCCCTCCCTCCCTTTTTTCCCCTCTCTCCATACACACACACACACACACATACACACACAGATGCAGTATATACAGTGTGTCTGTAATTAGATGTTTCTATATATACATATATGCATGTGTGATTAATGCATAAGAGAGATACAAAGTGCTATATGTATTTCAGAGGTGGGGGCGAGGCAACTTCATAAGTCTTCCTGAAGTAGGTAGCATTTAAGAACAGATATGGTTTCAGCAGATCAAAATGAAAGGGTCCTTATAGCATAGAAAATGAAATGAAGTAAGGAAAGATGGAGGGATTTGTGTTCAGGAAAGAACATCATAATAAGAGCAAGGACAGATTATCAGTAAAATCATGACTACACCTTCTCTACCTTGGACAAATAGAACAGAAATCACTGGAGACAATCTCATTCCTAGACAGGTATAAAGGTTTCAGATGAACCATACTCTACGCTTTTGTTCTTACTTATTTTCTTCAAATAAAACTGGTTTAAATTACCATGATGGTCAGCATTAGAAAGGTGAATATGCCTGAAGTGAGGTAGTTGAAGAAAAAAAATGCCATAACACTGCAAGGTACAGTGTTATTATTTAATAAATATAATTGGATGGATGTAAAATTAGCACATTGAAAAGTGATCACATGTGCAAATGTGAATACAAAATTGAAAAGATCTATTTTATGGGGGTAGGGTATGTGGAATCAAATGCTTGATGGTAAAGACCAATCCAAAAGCTAAATTCACAATCACTAGCATTTAATGCTGTACTTTCAGATATTCAAAATACTTCATATACATTTACCCAGTTAATTCTCACAACAGATCTATTTGGTTGGTGTTATTATTGTCCCCATTTTATAGATGAGAAAACTGAGGCACAGGATAGTAACTAATTTGCCCAGGGTCACACAGCTTTGACTCTAAGTCTTAGGCTCTATCCATGTTGCCACCAAGCTATAATTGAAAATGTCATCCTTTTAGTGAAATCTTTAAAATAGTGAGTTTATTTGGACATTGTGATTGCATAAATATGAAAATTTTTATTTAAACATGTTAATATTTGCTTCATAATTTTATTGTTATTTTATTAATAATTTATTGTTATTTAATAAAATGTTTAGATAAATATTTTATATGTTTATTATATATTTGTTTAGATGAATGGCAAATTAAAAGAGACTTAATACTTAACTATGGAAGCTAGGTGCAGTGGACAGAAGCCTGGGCCTAGAGTCAGAAAGACCTGAATTTAAATCCAGCCTCAGACACTTACTAGTTGTATGATCTTACGCAAGTCACTTAGCCCTGTTTGCATCAATTTCCTCATCTATAAAATAAGCTAGAGAAGGAAAGGGCAAACTACTCCAATATCTTCGCCAAGAAAATCCCAAATGAAGTCACAAATAGTCAGACACAACTAAAACACTTGAACATGACAATAATATTACTTGACCACACCCACAGTGTCAAAGACTAGCATCCCAAGATCATCTTTGGGATAAAAAAAAAATGGAGGATAAAGAGTTGTGCATGTGGAAATTAAAAAATTAAATATTAAAATACAAATAACTGAAAAATAGACAAATCAATATTTATGAAAAAGGGACTAACTAAAATAAAAACAAAAAAAAAACAATCTGACCTGAAGTTCTCTTCTGGAAAATTACTAAGTTCAGGTGATATGTTAAATGTTAATCTGTATGAAAAGGTTATCTGAATTATTATGTCTTGTCATTTCCAACTGAATCTAATAAGAATAACTGCTTAATGTACTTCTTAAAACTTTTAACTTGGGCACAACATTACTGAAAATCCATTAGGCCAATGTAACCAAAACTCAGTCTGCATATAACGTTTTTCTTGGTTTAAAAAAAAAATCACCAAGTAAAAGAGATGGAATGGTGCAGTGAAAAGAACATATGTTATAGAATCAATAAAATTAGATTCAATTTCAAATTTTATGTTGCCTATCAGAATAATATTAAACAATGCATTTCACTTTCTTGGGCCTCAGTTTCCTAAGATGTAAAATGAAACAATTGGCCTGGAAAGCCTCTGAGAATTTAAGTTCCAAATATATGTTGAAAATTTCCAGAAAGTTTGTATTTTTACAGACTGCCATGGTCATGCAAATCTGTTTTCATAAGGAAAACTAAAAAATACTCTAAGAAATTATTTTCTGTCATATCATATTAAACTTAACACAGTAATTAGAGATGAAAGGACATTATAATTTAAATCACTTAAAGTCTTCAGTACTCAAATTCCTCTATTATTATTATTATTAACTATAGCTTATATTTATATAGCATCTATGTATGTCAGGCACTGTTCTACGTACTTTTGTTCCACAGAACTTACATGCCTTGTTTCTTTTTTTGTGAAATTAATTTATTTGATACCTTTATGCTCATTTGGTGCTATTAGAATAGTATGTGATCATGTTGGTGGAATGGGGCCAAAAAGGAAAAAAAAGATTCTGCTGCATGCCTGACACAAAGATCTGGCCTTTGTAACAACAATATTTTAATTACTTTAGACATAATAAAAGTTGACTCTCTATAAAACTTCAAAGTTTTCAAGAATTTTTCCCATAGCAACTTTTATTTTAGTTTTCTCTAAAAAGAGTACATTCCCCAAAATACATTCTTCTTGTGCAAGATCCTCATCACAGTTCTAAAGAGGTGCTAAAGCTTCTATAATTCCAATAATTGTTAAAGGAGAATTTTCATGCCCAGGACAATATGTTAATCTAAAAATTCAAGACTACACACAACTTCAAATAAGTTGAGAATTTGCTAATACCTGAGTTGGCATGAATTTTGCTGGTAAAATTGTTTAATCTGAGAAATCCTAGGTCACCCAGCCTGTAATAGTCATCTGTCAATTATTCTTACTTTGATAGAATATCCAAACTAGTTTTCTGGTAACAAAACAAGAGAAAGTTTTGTAGCTCTTACTTTGAAAAGTTCCTAAACTTCATTTGTTAATTTCCTAAATTGCTGTCTACATGTTCCTATTTTTTTTCTTTCCATAAGTTTCCAAGCATAATTCCTATGAAAAGTAAGATTGTTACAAAATATTGTTCTATTGGAAGTAAACTTGTCCCTACAGTTCTCAGGTTTATGAAAGTCCAGAGTGCAAATCTGGTGAGCCAAATTAGCCCCTCTGTCAGCCTCTGCAGCATAGTAGAAGACAGTCTGGTCACAATTTAGTCCAGCCAGACTTAGGCTACCCAGCATGACAGTGCTGAAGCCGTTTAACCACTGCTCGGTGTCTTCCTTGAATTGTAGTGTAATGGATCTGAGATCAAACAGGGCATCATCTCATTTTTCCTGATAGGCATAGATTGTGTCATATTTTAAAGTCCACACAACTCCAGAAAGATAAAGGGTAAGCAGACACATCACAGGAGCCCTTGATGGCAGACCATCCAAGTAATGCTTCCCAGTTAAAGGTCAGTCCCAAGGTTAACTGCGGCCAATCAGCAATTCTTTTCATCATAGGATAAATAGCCATCAGAGACAATGACGCAGTTCCCAATGCTATAGTGTACTGTAATAATTCAAAGACAGGAGTACACATAGTGCCAAGCTCAGCTATTCTCCAAGGAAAACCAAGAATTGAAAAATTTAAATATTTCCAGTAGCTATTTGTCAATTTGTTGTCCTTGTAACATTTTTACCCTAGTCCTTATCCTATATGTAATTAACGGTACAGCTAGCTCCCTGCATCAGAATCACTCCAATGCTAAAAAGGGACAACATATACCAGTCTGGAAAACAGCCTGGCTCTACTGCCTAGCCAATAGTCCAGGTATATGGTAAATACAATACCACGTTCCAGTGGACTTGTCCAGGCTCATGAAGAGGGTAGGGTGAGGGGTGGTGCTTCCAAGATGACTGCCACCATCAGGATCAGCTCAGAGAGTCTGTCTAGGCCCAGAGAAGGGCAGAGGAGGCAGCAGGTGCTTGAGGTGCTGCAGGCTGAACACACAGCAGCCATTGCAGTCTGGCCAGCAGTCCCAAGGCCAGCCCAAGGCCAGCCTGCAAGACATTTTTTAAAGATGCTATCTCAGTCCATCTGAGTATAAAATATCATTTACTGTTATCTCTGTTTAACACAGAAAGATACTGTGGCATAGAAAAGTTAAGTGATTTATCCACTGCACAATGGAAAAAGTGTTCTTTCCACTATACTTGTTTGTTAACTGATTTTAAGGCAACATTTGACTCTACAGAACAAAATGCCTCCCTGAAGGTTCACTTTGAACAAGCCATCTCCCCTACATACATTAAAATATATAAAATTCTAAGAAAAAGAAGTAACCTTATGCATATTTATTAGTATTGACACTTAAAATGAGGTATGAAAAATGGGGACATTTTGATGAGGTCCCAAAATAAGAATTTGCTATTGATGGTGAGTTTGTAGAAGTAACTTTTATTAACAGACAATACTCTACTAATTGCATTGAACCTCAAAACACCACAATATCTCCTCAATAAAATGTACAGCAAGGTAAAAGTTTATAGTCCTAACCATTAACCCTGGTAAAGTAGATGAAAACCCATTATCCAGATTATGACATGAAGCTGTACTGATATCCCATTGAGTGACTCTAATAACTCAATATTTACATTATTTAGAGGCAGCTTGATAGCACACTGGACCTTGAGCCAATATGACCAGAGTTCTGGCCTTAGACTCTTTTTAGCTATGTGACCCTAGTCATCATTTAAATATCTGCTGCAGTTTCCTTAACTTTAAAATGGGGATAATATTAGCACCTACTTCCCAGGATTGTGAGCATCAAATAAGATATTTGTAAAATGTATAGCATAGATCCTGGCACACAGTAGGTATTTAATAAATATTTGTTTCCTTCCTGCTTTATTTTTTTCTTTTAAATGGTATTTTATGTAAAGACAATTTTTAACAATTATTTTTTAAATGAAATTTTGAGTTCCAAATTTTCTACCTCTCCTTTTCTCCTCCTTCCTCAATAAGACAGTAAACAAATTGATATAGGTTATATATATGCAATCATGTAAAACATATATCCATATTAGCTGTGATGGATAAGAAGGAACAGAACAAAAGAGGGAAAAAACCTACAAAAAAAAGAAAGTGAAAATAGCATGTTCTAATCTGCATTCAGATACCATCAGTTCCTTCTCTGAAGGTAGATAAGCGTTTTCCATGTTGAGTCTTTTGAAACTGTCTTTAATCACTCTGTTGCTAAGAAGAGCTAAGTCATTCATAGTTGATCATCATGCAATATTGCTCATACTGTGTACATTGTTCTCCTGGATCACCTCACTTTACTTTGTGTCAGTTTGTGTGAGTCCAGATTTTTCTGAAATCTTCCTGTTTGTTGTTTTTCACGCATGATAACATTCCATTACATGCATGTACCACAACTTGTATAGCCCTTCCCCAATTCAGGAACATCCCCTCAATTTCCAATTCTGGGCCACCACAAAAAGAGCTGCTATAAATGTTTTTGTACGTGTAGGTCTTTTTCCCTTTTTTATAATCTCTTTGGGATACAGACCTAGAAGTGGTATTGCTGGATCAAAGGGTATGCACAGTTTGGTTGCCCTTCGGGCATTGTTCCAAATTGCTCTCCAGAATAGTTGGATTCGTTTGCAATTCTACCAATAGTGCATTAGTGTCCCAATTTTCCCACTACTCTCTCCAACCTTTATCATTTTTCTTTTCTGTAATATTAGCTAATCTGATAGGTATGAGGTAGTGCCTCAGAGTTGTTTTAATTTGTATTTCTCTAATAAATATTGATTTAGACTTGCCTTACTTATATTTTGGTTGCGACAATGAGCTTGGCCCAGAGTCAAGTAAAAGATAGAGATCATGCTAGGTTGAGAAATTTTGTACCTCTTCCTATGATCCTAAACTGCTGGCTGCCACAAAATCCAATTTCTTTAACATCAGCCTTCATCCAATAAGGCTATATAACTGTGAAATTTGCAACACCATGATCTTGGAAGAATTAACAATGGAAATACATAGGCTGCAATCATTTACCAAGGATCAAACGTCTGTAAGAAATGGTAGAAAAGGTTTTGAGGACATATACAAAGAAAATTACATGGGTTAAACATTAATAAGAATGACAGACAGAAATTGATTAGTCCAAATTGAACACTGTTACCATTGCAATTTTAAAAGTTCCCAAAGGCCTCCAGTACATTAGGTAGATACCATATGGAGCTATAAAAGAAATATATGTATTAAAAGCAGTGGGGATGAGATGCATAGTTGTATAGGGATTGTTAGCTGTGCTGTCAGAGACAGCACTCAGACTGGTGAAATTATGGATGCTACAAAAATCTGGGTCTACTCATCACTTTTGCTTGGTTTAAACACTTTAAAGCTACAGTATTTTCTCTTAAAACTCCACTACTTCCTTCTTTGGCACTCTTTCTAATGATTTGTCAATCAATGTTTTGAGGGCAATTTGCTCCAGTGGTTTGATAGTGTACTTTGTATGGAACAGCTCTATAATAGCAGACATTAAGGCTACCTATAGCAGTTTTAAGATTTCAGTAGTATAACCACTATGACAGGTCAATGAATAGAGTACTTAATTTTTTTTTCCTTCAGAATGTCTATTATTTTAACTGAACCACTTGGATGAGTAGCTGAAATCTGAGATAAGAACATGTTCTACCTGGGTTCAATAAATACATGTATTCATCAAGTCCATATTCTAATGGCCATCTTTCCTGGTTCACCACAACTTGGCACTATATAGATTCCAATCTTTGGTTTTCATTGAAATGCTTCATGAGAATATGACATTCAGATGACTTTAGTTTAAGGGAAGATAAGTAAATTCAACCAATTTTAGATGTCTTTGTACTTTAAGTTGTGTGAAAGACAATATTGCCATATCACATTGAAATGCAGCTGAGTGGGTTTTACATGTGGAGACTGAAAATGTTCATCCTGCCTAGAAATATATTCAAAGGCTTTCACTTTAATTATAAGCCTGCCTAGGATTACATTTCATATGTCCTATATTTAAATTGAATTCACTTGAAAATGAGGAGGCATGATCCTTTGTTTAACTAAGGTGTACTACTGCATTTTCTTAAGGAGAAAAACCATAATGTGGTGACCTTTAAAACAAATCTCTTGGGTTTTTATTGAGACAGTAAAAATATAGTACAGTACATAGCACAGGGCTTTCTACCAGGAATGGTACTCCTGTCTCCTACTCTAATAAAAAATTAAGGTTACATATATCTTAAAAGAGTTTTGTGGAATTTTTTTAAAGGACCCACAATCCTAGAGTATATTTTATTTATACAACACCCAAATCTCTCCATGTTCTTTTTGACAGAATTCTAGCTGTGCCTGGATAATATTGGTTTTAGTTAAACATTCTGTCTTTCAGCTAGTGAAAAGTGAGTTAATGGTAATATATTCATCTGGAGAAATCAGGGTTTTCTTTCTCAAAGCTGCTACTGATGATGGATTCTTTGTGATAATCATGTCCATAGAGGTTAAGAAACAGGTATTGATTGTTCTAGAGATACACTGTACCAACAGTATTTTTAAAGGCATGATAAATATCTGAAACGGTAACAGGGATTTCAAAATCCCTGCCTGTTCGTATGTCTTTAATTGATTTAACCCTCTTAAAGGACTTGGAACTTATACACTAAACAGAGAAGGAAGGAATACTTCTGTGGTTGAAGATACGTATACTATTTATGTCATGCTCTCTTGTTAATGAGTCCTTTGAGAATAGTTCTATTTTAAAAAGTGCAATGCCTGTCTATTACTGACATTTTCCCTATGTTAATGAGCAGTCCTATGGGGCATCTGTCCCTCCTGAGGAACAGATAATCCTATTACCGTTAATAAGTTACACAGAAACACCAGAAGTAGAATATTCTCTCCTTTTTAATAATGAAACCTATGCATTTTTTCAGAAAAGAGCATTCATTACCCAAAAAAGTAATATCCACAAATTAAAAGTCATACCTAATTTACTTAAGACTAATATAATAAAACATGCACATGATATGTATAGGTGGTATCTGTTAGGAGGTTGGATTATAAAAAGAGAAGCTTCTTCTATAGAAACAGATCTGTCTCTTCTTCCCTCCCCATTCCCTATTCCTTCTGAGTTTCATTCCCTCTCTCCCCACAATGAGATACCATGTGATTTAAGAAATATAGAATCTCACAGTTAGAACAGAATACAGAGACCATGGGGTCAAATCTATACTGGATAAGGAGCCTCCTGTACAACACACCTAACAAGTTATCACCCAGTCCTTACTTGAACATCTCCAAAGATAGGGAAATCAGTTTTTATCTTATCATGATTTTTCCTTTTGTTAGGTTGACCAGGGCCATGAGAAATGTCTGTGTATATATATCTCCCCAGAATTTGATTTGTGAGATCAGTGCTGTAGAAGTAGGAACAGAGAAGGTACACCAACAGTCACAAGTACCCATCCATTCACATTATATTCCTTCTCCTACTTCCCCTCTCCCCCCACCTTTGTGGCCCATGTCCAATACTATTTCATTAACTTCACTGGATGAGCAATGATTCTGGGACAGTCATTGCAATGTTCTTCATAATCATCTATCCCTACCTTACAGTGGAAAAAAAAACACAACAGAATGCCCTTTTAGTTTAAAACCTTTAAAGAAATGTTTTCTCAAAGTACCTTTTTCTCCCCAACATGTACACACACACACACACACACACACACACATATACACACATACACACACACACACACATATACATAATATTCCAATTGCTTTTGGTTCCCCTAAGTAGAAATAGACCTGAAAATATAATTTGAATTATTTATTTATAATGAAAACTTTAGTGTTTTTTGCTTTATTTTCATTTCTGTTTTGTTTGTTTGTTTTTAAGCCTTTATAGAAAAAGCACGCATTATAATCTGGGAGAGTTTTTGCTTCTTCCCAATTCCTCCAGTGATTTATTACATGGTCTTCAGTACTATCTTCAGTATTCAAAAGACTTACCCAAAATGTGAGATCTTTTCCCCAGTACATGCCAGCAATTCTCTCCTCTGTAAACACTAACCTAGCTGAAGAGGAGAAAGTCAAGGGAAAAAAAGGTGTCAGTGTGATTACTTTTGACAGAATTTTCATTCTGATCATGGCTTACAAAATGGGGACATTAAATTCAATTTATGTTAAATGTATCATTTGGGGGGAAATGTCATAGAAATTTAAAGTTTTTATATTAGTCCACTTACACAATGTCAAAACTAATAACTTCAGAGCAAACAATTTAATAAAATACTTCCTTAGACTAATTTGAACTTCTTTGTTTCCCCCTTCAAATACCCCCACCTTCATTTTACAAATTTTTACTATATTGAATGCCAGCATCCTTCCCATAGAAACATATGTTATATCCTTTTCCCCCTACTCCTGCATTCTACTCAGCTCATTAAAACATTTTAAGTGAAATATAATAGGTAAGATTTACCACATGTCTCAGAAAGGAAATGCTACTTTTATAACTATATTTTTATAGCTTAAAGAATACCCAAAAGGGCTTGCATTGAAGAACTATATGTATCTCCCTTTTCCATTTTGAAATTGCAATCTGGATTCTGGAGGGTGGATACCAATCAGTATATGCTATTCAACATTCTGTTGGTAAAATAAGCCCTCATCAAAACATAGCTGAAGTAGGTGGGGAAGCCACCCTGGGGAGAGAGGAGGCCCTGTGGCCTGCATTACTAAGACATGCTCAGTCTTTCTTCCCCACACAATAGAGCACTAAAAAGGGCATGAGCCATCATTGTGTGCTATCTATCATTATATCTATAAAATAATCCCTACTCAACCATCTTTAATCATAGAATCCTGGAGTCAGAAACATAGAATTCATTGCCATAAGGTGTCCAACTTTCCATCTTAAAATCAACACTTGTACAGAATCCATCATGAACTCTATGTGCCAGAAAAACTGGCAAAATCTCTATTCCCTAGACATGAGATTCTATATCCTGTCTCCATTCCTGAACTGTTCTTCCATCTTATTTCTGCTTCATTGTATCTCTAACTCCCTTTAAAGAACATTTCAGGTGCCACTTTCTACTTTCCCATCCTTATCAGCTGATGCGCTCCCATTTGCCCCCAGAATTAATTCTTATTACTTTGAAAGTTTAATGGGGATCTGGTGAATGCAACCTCCCCCATGTAGATGCTAATGGACTGCTTCCAAAAAAAACTCATGATCACATGTAAGGGAAATGATTTGGAGAAACTGAGGACCATAGGTAGACATTCCATAACTAGTCCCAGTCAACTAACCATGTGGTGAATGGGAAGCTCTTTGACTGGCTGCTGAGTTTCTGCCATGACTCTCTTGCCCCAGTTCTTTCAGCTGCTAAGTTTGTATAATATCTGGTGAGATAATGTAAGGAAATAGACCTTAAAATCTTTTCCACATTGATGTCATAGGGCTCCAGAGAAATGGGCCTTGTTCCTTTGACAATGCATTTTTTTCACTTTTTAGGTGAAAGGAATAGAATTTCCTTACCTTATGAGTTTTGAAAGATTAAAAAAAAGTGAACCACAAGAATCAAGAAAAAGAAGCCCAGATCAGGTTTTGTAGCCAGTCAGGCATTAATGCCCCAAAGAGTAAGTGGTGACCTAGACCAGTGAAGCTGAAATGAAGATTCACCTTGTGGGCATGCCATATATTGACACGAGTTTGGTGGGAACCATGCAATGTGGTACCTGAGTTAAATTTTGAGCCTACTCTTCCCCAGGAACCAAAGAAGTATAAGAGAGAATATGCCTTTTAAATATTGAGAAAATGTATGTATGTTTAATTTGGCCATATTATTGAAGTTTTGAAGTAAATATTTTTTTTTATAAAAGCTCATCAGTGTTAAATGGTATAATGGAATTGAAACTCTAATCACTATAGCTTCTGACAAAGTGGAGAACATAGACAGTGGGGCTCAAGCTAAATATTGCAGAAAAACCACTGCCCAAAAATCTTCAGGTTACTATATGGAACCATAGCGGGAGAAGTAGCCTTCCTGGCTCTTGTATAGGGAACTAGAACATAAAATTTGCATTTTATTTTATATTTACTTATGTTTATAAGGTATTGTTTTGTTTTGTTTTGTTTTTCCCTTGTGGTATAAGTCATTTAAGGACAGATACATTACCCTTTTTATCTCTGTATTCTCAGTAGTTAACCTAGATTCTGGCACATAGTAGTAGTTGATAAAAAAAAATGTTTGATGAACTGAATTGAATTGAATCATTACAAGATCCAGGATAGTGGTGACCAAGTTGGGGTTGGGGGACCACCACCATTCACTCAACTGTGGTGCTGACCCTGGCCTAATTAGCCCTACTCAAGTTTGAGGATTGAAGATCTCTTCAATACATTGCCTTCAAACTCCACCATAGCCAAAATAAGTAAATCCAAAAATTGTGAGAGATGACAGGATCCTGAAGTGTCTGGGCTGCTATATGACATACAAAACTAGTGGGCCACTATTGCCATGTGATATCTTGAACCATCATTTCTATTACCTCTTCTCCCAACCCCTACTTTAATCACTTGAGTATTCAAATTTAACTGGTACTTCTCCTATTCTATAACTTATCAATTCCTACATCTTGGTACCCTGATCCTTAATACACAAAGTTGCCATCTCTCATGGCCTAAGCTATTTTACCTTCCTTCTCTTCCTTCATTATCTCCATGATCTGGATTAGCCCATGGAAACTTTTGTTCTTTAGCTCATATATCCCAACTACCTACCCACCCTACCCTATGTCACTTCTTTTTACAAATTTTTCATTTCTTGCATTCACAGAAAAGGATTCCTTCCAGAAGTCCCTGCCTTCAAGTAGCTCACCATCTAATGAGGAAAAAAGCAAGCAAACAAGTATGCAAAAACAAACCACATACAGGATTAACCAGAAATAATAAGAAGACTCTAGAATTGATTTGCAGGTAAATGTTTCTGGTAGAAGATGGGATTTTATTTATAAATAAAAAGAAGTCAGGAAAGCCAGTAGATGGGAATGAGAAAGGAGAATATTCTGGACATGGGAAGAGCTGGAGAAAATGCCTATCATCAAGAGATGGAATGGCTTGTTTGTGGACTAGGGAGAAGGCCAGAGTCACTGGATCAAAGAGTATGTGAAAAAAAAAGAGCATGTGGTGGGGAATAAGATACAAAAAGACTAGAAAGGTAGGAGTGACCTAGAATATGCAGAGCTTTGAATGCTAAGGAGATTTTGCATTTGATCCTTGATATGGTAGGAAGCCAATGAAGTTTGTTGAGTAAGTGGTGTTTGTGGGTAGGAGAGGCAATCATAGTATGACCTTTGCTTTATAAAAATACTTTGGTGACTCAACGGATGGACTGGAATAGAAAGAGACTTGAGGCAGGCAGACTCACCAACAAGTTATTTCAATAGTCTAGATATGAGATTAACTAGGACCTGTCCCAAGTGGTGGTAATGTCAGAGGAGAGAAGAAGGCACACTCAAGAGCTATGGTATAGTATAAGGGGACAGGGGCATAAAATAGTAAGGAGTTTAGGATGATACCTACTCTAGGATGCAAACTTGAAAAGCAGGGAGGATGGTTGTTTCCCTTTATAGTAACAGGGAAGTTAGGAGGGAATAAAGGTTTAGGAGAAGAGAAAATGAGTTTTGTGTTGGACATGTGGAGTTTAAGATGTTTACTAAACATCCAGTTTGAGATATAGGAAAGCAGTTGGAGACATGAGATTGGAGATCAGTACAGAAGTTAGTTGTTAGAGGTTTTAAATTGGAAAATTTTAGAATCATCAGCCTAGAGATAGTAATTAAGTCCATGGGAGTCAATAAGATCACCAAGAGAAGTAGTATGTAGAGAGAAGAGAGCCCAAGATAGAACTCCATGGGACACATCTACAATTGGAGGAATTAGGATCCAGCAAAGGAGACTGAGAAGGAGCGGTCTAACACATTAAAGAAGACCCAGGAGAGTGGTCAAAAAACGATGACTGAGAAAGGCTTTTGGATTTGGTAATTAAGAAACCATTAGTATCCCTGGAGAGAGTAGTTTTGGTGGAATGATGAGATCAAAAGCTAGATTATGAGGGGTTAAGAAGTAGTGTGAGGAGAAAAATTGGAGACATTTATTATAGATGGTCTTTTTGAGGGATTTAGCCTCAAAGGTCAGCAGACATTTATGACAATCATTAGCAGAGATATAAAGTTCAAGTGAGAGTGCTTTGAGGATGGGGGATAAATGAGCATATTTTTTATTCAGGAGGGAATGAGCCTGGAAGAAACTGGAAATAAATGATGGAGAAGGATGGGGCAGAGCCAAAATGGCAGATATTAGAAACTCAGCTGAACTCTCTAAATATTCCCCTCCAAACAACTTTAAAATAATACCTCAAATCAAATTTTGGAGTAGCAGAACCAACAAATGGCCAGAGGGAAACATTTTTCCAGCCTAATAAAACTTAGTAAGTCAGAAGGAGAAGTTTATAACATTGGATACAACTGGTACTTATATTGTCTACACAACAGTTCTGGATTGCAGTGCTAGGATGGAGAGGAGCACTGGAGACTGGTCACAACAGATCAGGGCCCTGGTCACAGTCCCAAGGCAAAGATAGTGCTAGTATTTGTGGCTGCAAGAGACCAGGGGCCCTTCTTGGGTAAAGACCAGAGTGTAGACTAGAAGAGTAGTGACCATATCTCAACCAGGATCATCTCACCTTGGAAACACCAAAAATTTTGAAACCCCCAGAACTAGCTCTGAAAAACAGCAGTATGAAAAAGCCTCATGCTTGATAAAGTGCCTCCCCACTCCCAAGTGAACAGAGCCCAACTTTAACATACACTTAAAAGTTAAGAAATAAGCAAGACAAATAAGCAAATAACAAAACCAGAAATTGACCATAAAAAAAAACTATTACAGTGGCAGAGATAATCAAGAAACAAACTCAGAAAAAGACAACAAAGTGAAAACAGCTAAAATCAAAGCCTCAAAGGAAAAAGGTTTATTGGACTCAAGCCCAACAAGAATTTCTGGAAGCATTTTTTTTTTAAACAGATAAGTAATAGAGGAAAAAGTGGGAAAAGAAATGATAGTGATGCAAGAAAATTATGAAAAGAGAGTTAGCAGCTTGGTAAATGAGGCACAAAACAATAATGAAGAAAATTAGAATTGGCATAATGGTAAAAGAGGTACAAAATTTCACTGAAGAAAATAATTCCTTAAAAATTAGAATTGGGCAAGAGGGAAGTGAATGACTCAATGGGACATCAAGAAACAATAAAAACAATGTCCAAAGAATGAAAGCATAGAATAAAATGTAAAATATCTCATCAGAAAAACAATTGACTTGGAAAATAGAGGAAAGATAATTTAAGAATGATGGGACTGCATTAAACCTGTGATCAAAGAAACAGTCTAGAAATCATATCTCAAGAAATAATCAAGAAAAACTGCCCTGTAATTTGAGATCCAGAGGGTAAAATAGAAGTTGAAAGAATCCATCAATCACCTCCTGAATGAGATCCCAAAATTAAAACACCCAGGAATACTGTAGCCAAATTCCAGAGTTCCCAGGTCAAAGAGAAAATACTTTAAGAAGCCAGAAAGAAACAGTTCAAATATTGTGGAGCCACAGTCAAAATCACATAACATTTAGTGGCTTCCATGCTAATGTATCAGAGGGCTTGGAATATAATGTGCTAGAAGGCAAAGGATCTAAGATTGCAACAAGAATAACCTTCCCAGAAAAACTGAGTATAATCCTTCAGAGGAAAAAAATGGGCATTTAACTAAATAGAGAATTTTGAAATATTCCTGATGAAAAGACTCAGAGGCATAAGAAGGTAAACATGAAAGAGAAATCATAAAATTCTCAATAAAACTATAGTACATACATTCCTACATGAGAAGATGATAATCTATCTTCTGAGAACTTTATAATTATTAGGGCACATGAAAGGAGTTTACATAGACAAAGGGCATGGATGTGAGTCAATTATGTTGGAATGATCTCCAGATAAACAAAAGGGTTGTGTATTGGAAGAAAGGGAAAGGGAGAGATAGAACAAGGAAAATTTTCTCACATAAAATAAGTGCAATAAATAGCACAAGACAGAGAGGAGAACAGGGGTTAATCAGATGATGCTTGAACTCTGAATGTGTATTTGTATATATACAAACCACACACATACTCACTTGTACATAAAAATGAAATAATCAACAGGGAAACAGGAGGGAAAAAGATAAGAGAAAAGGACAGGTTAAGGGAGTCAGTGGTTAGAACAAAATAGACTTTGGAGGTGGGACAGGATAAAAAGAGAGAGAAGAAGAAATAGAAGAAAATGGAATGAAGGGAAATACACAGTAATCATAAATGTGAATGAGATGAGCTCACCCATAAAACAAAAATGTATAGCAGAATGGATTAGAAACCAGAATCAAACAGTATGTTGCTTACAAGAAACACTTGAAATGGAAAGACACACAAAGTAAAAATTAAGGGCTGCAGCAGAATCTATTATGCTTCAGCTGAAGTACAAAAATAAGTGATAGCTATCATGATCTATACATTTATCAAAGTAAAAGCAAAAATAAACCAAACTAAAAGAGATAAGTAGGCAAACTACATTTTGCTAAAAGGTACCATAGATAATGAAGTAATATAAAAAAATGCAAGTTTCTCTGATAAAGTTCTACTTTCCTGCCGAGTATAGAACTAAGTCAAATTTAGAAAAAAAACAAAAACAAAAACAGAACCATTCCCCATTTGATAAATGGTCAAAGTTTTCAGAGGAAGAAATCAAAGCTATATTTTGTCATAAGAAAAATGCTCTAAATCACTATTGATTAGAGAAAGGCATATTAAAATAACTTTGAGCTACCACTTCAAATCTATCAGAAATGATGAATGCTGGAGGGGAAGAGGCAAAAATAGGTACACTAATGGTGGAGTTGTGAACTGGTCCAAACTTTCTGGAAAATTATTTGGAACTAAGCCCAAAGGACTATAAAACTGTGCATACCCTTTGACCCAGTAATACTATTGCTAGATTTGTATCTCAAAGATATCAAAGAAAATGGAAAAGGATCTATATATATACAAAAATATTTGTAATAGCTCTTTTTATGTTGGCAGAGAATTGTAAATCAAGGGGATTCTCCTCAATCAGGGAATGGCTGAACAGGTTGTGGCATGTGATTGTGATGGGGTACTATTGAACTATGGGAAGTGATGCAAGATCTATATGAACAGATGTGAAATGAAATGAAAAGAACTGGAAGATCATTGTGCATAGTAATGGCAATGTTGAAATGATGCTCAACCATGAAAGACTTGACTACCCTAATCGATACAATGACAATTCCAAGGGTCACATGATAAAAAAAAATGCTATCCACCTCAGGAGAGAGAACTGATTAACTTTGAGTAAAAACTGAAACATGATTTTCTCACTTTCTTTGTTTCTCTTGCTTTTGTATGACATGGCTAATATGAAAATTTGTTTTGCATGGTTCCACACATAAAATTGATATCATATTGTTTTCCTTCTCAGTGGGTGGGGGAGGTGGTGGGGGAGAGAGAGAGAGAGAAGTTTGAACTCAAAGGCCTTGCTTTAGCCTCCCTCATGGCCATTGGAAGACATTGTTCTCATCTGCCCATTCTACCAGGGAAATCTTCACATATTTGGGGTAGACAGCCTCCTAACTCACCTATGGACCCATTGGATTATCCTCAACCTGGTTTAGCCCTTCTGCCTAGATGGTTTTATTGGAGAGTGGCCACTGCACATGCTGCAGATTCTTGGAGTCACAGTTACTGAACTATGCCCAAATCTCAGAGATAATCTTTTTCCACCAGTGTTTCTCTTCCCTTGAATGTTGTTTTCATTTTTGGATTTGAACCAACTTCCTTTGAAGCATTGTTTATAATTGTTTTACTTTGTTGTCTTCTTCTGGGTTTGTTTCTTGGTCTTCCCTGCCACTGTAGTAGCTTTTTTTTTTTAGTCATTTCTTTTATTCGTTGTTTGCTCATTTTTTTTCTAGCCTATTTCTTGACTTTGAACTTTATGTTAAACTTGTCTCCACTCACCTGAGGGTGGGCTAGCATTGTGCCAAGCTTCAGGATTTTTTTTCACTGCTGTTTTCGGAACTAGTTCTGGTGGTCTGTAAGTTTTCAGTGCTTCCAAAGTGGTGTGATCTGGGGAGAGATGTAGTCACTACTCTCCTTTTCTGTGCTCTGTTCTTAACCAGGAAGGGCCCTATTCTCTCCTGCAGCTGAAGGTGCTAACACTTCTCTTGGCCCTGCAACTGTGACCAGGTGTCCTGCTCTCCTGCAGCCACAAATACTCCCCTCTCTCCTGGAACCTTGAACAGTGATCCTAATCTTCTGCACGTGGAATCCTAGTGTTCCTCTCTGCCTTGTAACTGTAACCTGGAAGAGTGTCCCAGACCTGAGTATAGGTAGTATAGTTGCTAAACAGTGCCAGGTCCTGCTCTCAGTGAATCTCTTTCTGCAGTCTCTTTCTGACCAATTATCTGACCACCTTACCATTTCTGGCCAGAGAGTTCCCAAATCTCCTGCTGTTTTTGCTGCTCTTGCCACCACCAAGGCCCAATGATGCTTTTGGCAGATTGTGTATTCCAAGCAGGCTGAGACTCCAGTGTCACAGACACCTCTTTTCAGCCTCCCAAGTTTTCTTAGGCTGAAAAAGTGTCTCACCCTTGCCTTTTATTTGCTCTGTTGCTCCAGAATTCAATTTGAGGTTACCTTAAAGTTGTTTGGAGGGGAATGTTAGAAGAACTTGAATGGGTTGGTACCTCTACTTCATCATCTTGGCTTCTTCTCTACTCACTTCTCACACTCTCTTCCTTCAACTCCCTCAGTGTCATCATGTCATGTTTGGATCTTCTGTGAAGGGTTGGTAGAGAAATGCAGCTCATACTTTTACCCAGCCTGGTCACTTTAAATAAGGCTAAGAGCAAGCCAGTTAAAGCCCATGTCCTATCTAGGTAAACCTAAAAAAAGGATTTCAGAGGTTTGTCTTTCCTGTTTCATGCTTCCTTCGTTAACCAAATATTAACCTCAAGATGTAAATTTTAAGCCTTGGAGGCAACCTCATGAATCAGAAATATTTTGAAGGTCCTAGGTCCATCAGGTGGAATTAGCTGGCAGCAGGGGAAGTTTCTGCTTTAGAAGATGGCACAGGTGAAGGCTCTGGACTATGGTTCAAATCCTGGCTCTACCCCCTCTGGGATGTTAGACAATTCATTGATCTTCCTTGGGCCTCTATTGCTTATTTAAAAAATTAGGAGCTTAGTCTAAATGGTGTCTGATACTTTCTTTTGTCTCTAAATATATTACACTATTGTTACTTGGATTTTCTCTGAGCTCACTCTGTAGGCTGTTTGTTACATTCCTATCTAACCCAGTTCTTTAGTATCATGAAAGGTTTGAAAGAATTTCTGTTCTCTCCCATCAGCTAGAGTCCCTGTATCATGTACATATAATTTTAGGGAGCCATTTACTTTAACTACAATTCCATTTATCACATTTTTTACAAAGAAATATTTGCATGTCCATGCATGATTAATTACTATACACTGACAACTTTCCTTCTAACTCATTTGGCTTTAAACATGAGCCAAAACATAGACTTCCAGTAAATCTTGCTGGGGGCTGAAGTGGGACATCAAAAAGACAAAAACAAATATGAAATATGGAACATAACCCCCTCATTAGAGTTTAGGATCCCCTCAATACTCAATCTGGTCCATATTGCTTGTATCAGCCCAGAAGAAAAGAACCCCTTAGTCTTTTAGGCCCACCTGTGATTCTGATTGTTATGCTCCAAAAAGTCTAATGGCTAGGAAGTACTTCTTTAAATGAAACTGAAATCTGCCTCCATGCAAACTACTAAACTTAATCTCTCTTCCAAATGACAGTTTTTTAAATATTTAAAAATAGCTATCATTTCCTCCATTGCCTTCTATTCTTCAGGCTAAACATCAACAGTATCTTCAATTGAACTATCTTATTAACATTTTCTCTCAAACGCAGTGCTTCAAAGAGAAGGCTTCACAGAAGTGGTAAAACATGTTAGGTGTTAACAGATGAAAATAATATCAACAAGTTGAAGTGGGTAGGGTTGTATTCAGAAGTTTGTTAGAGCAGGTCAAACAGGCTCATGGGAGATGATCGTTAAATTTTCAATGTAGGTATTTATACCTGAGAAATCACCAAATGCTACAAATCAGTTTTTGATTTATTATTTGTTGATTTCTAGACTTGAGAAGGGGAGCTAGATGGTGCAGTGGACAGAGTGCTGGGCCTGGGATCAGGAAGACCCATCTTTATGAGTTTAAATGTAGCCTCAGACACTTATTAGCTGTGTGACTCTGTAAATCTCTTAACCCTGTTGCCTCGGTTTCCTCATCTATAAAATGAGATGGAGAAAGAAATGGCAAACGACTCCAGTATCTTTGCCAAGAAAACCCCAAATGGGGTCATGAGGAATCAGACATGACTGAAATGACTGAATAACAACAACAACAACAACAACAACAACAACAACAACAGCAACAATAACAACAAACTTGAGAAAGTGATGGAGAAAATGTTAGCTATGCAAATTAGTTATACGTCTGTCACGCATACATTTCCACCTTCCCCAATCCTCCCAGAGTTTTTTTTTTTTGTTAAATATTTATTAGTACACTCCTGAGTGTATTCTAGGCACATAGAACAGCATGAAATATGGGAAAAGGAGGGATGAATTTTGACATTGGTGAGTAGGCTTGCTAGAGTATAGAGTAGGTAAAAGAAAGTAATATGAGACAAAAAATGCAGGGGGGGAAAACATTGTATTTGCAATCAAAAGACCAGAGGTTCGAACCCAGGCTCAATCTCTTAATGGATCTGTTACCTTAGTCAAATCATTTCACTTCTCTAGGCCTCAGTTTATGTATCTCTTAAGATGAGGAGGTTGGATTGGATCACTAAGGACCATTTCAGCTTCAGTATTATGTGATCCTGATCTATGCCTTTTCTTTTAGAATCTCTTATGCCATCACCTAAAATCCTCACTATCTGTCCCCTGGGGTTTCTATATGAGCCATGGCAGGCCTCCAGATGTTCTTGGGCCTACTTTAAAAAACACTACTTTGTCATGCCAAACATTATACAGGCAAGATGAGATTTTGGAACCTCCTGGGATTTTTAAAGCCACAGAGATGAGAATCGATAACAAGATCTCTCAAAGCAGAAACACATTTATAAAATATGCCCAGATGCTATAAACATAATAAATAAATAAAAATAGAAGCTCAGTTCCTACCTGGGAAAAGAAGAAGGAATAGAATGAGATTCATCACAATCAGTGGCCAAACCCAAAAGGAAAAAAAGGTAGAATCTTCAGTGGGACAGACACAAAATATAGGTAAAATAAACAGAAAATGAGAAAATAGGTGAATGTGGAAGATGCGCATGGTTGCTATTGAAGGAAAGCTCATTTCAGTCTGATAAATTGGAGAAATTGTTGAAATACAGTTCAATAACAAAAAAGAATGACCTGTTGTCATGCTTCCCCAGTCTGAAAGACCTACTGTTATGCTAAGCAAGTAACAATCTAGAAAGTTAAAGAATCCTGAGGACAGTTTTAACAGAATCACCCAATTTCTCTACTATTCTGATGAAGTTTAGAGAAAGACTACAGGTAGTGTAGAGAACTTCACTATTTCCTAATCAATTTTTTTGACATTGTCTACCACATGTCTTGACATGTACTATCTGAGCTCAGACAATGGTAAATTTCTGGATTGGGAGACCTAAATTCAAGGCATGTGGAGGGACACATCCTCCATTTCTCTTAAATAAAACAGGAAGGCTCTATTATATGTCTTGTCATTCAACAACAAGTATTTATTGAGCACCTACTGGGCAGAATGGCACTGAAAAGTGGAAATCTAGGCTATGCCAAGCATAAAGAGAAAATAGAGCATGCCAGTTAAATGAAAACAAAGCAAAATTTCTAGGCAATGAGTAGTTAACAATCTCATGCTTCATAAACATATTAGAAAGGGATGTGAATTTGTCATAGGTTGGCTGTCCTTCATAAATGAAAATGATGTTGCTGACCCATCAGAAATAGAGAATATACTTGGAGTTACTTTTCAAGTCATTGTGATGAATTGCTATGGCTCTTGTCTGTCCAGTGGCAGGCCTTTCTAAGTTAGTTAGTGGGAGTTAAAGTATAGTGTGCAACTATGGGATAGTCTTCTCTGTGTAAATAACTCAAATTTCAATAGTGTTTTAAGGTTACATAATTCTCTGCTGCAATTCTGTAAGTTGGATAGAATATGAATTACCACTCTCATTTTATACATGAGGAAACTGAGCCTTAAAAATTTGTCCATAATTAGATACAAAGTAAGTGGAAGAGCTGGAATTCAAAACCTTACCTTTTGGATTCAAGTTTTGACATTCTTGATAGTAAACATTACTGGCTTTCATGTAATGTTAAAATGTTACGTTAATTGAATAGGCATCAAACCCCAAACAGTGGTATGATTGGTTTTATTATCTAATTATCTGAAGGAGAAAGACTGAGGGAGGAGAGGAGGGAGGGGGAATGAAGAGTGGAAAGAAAAGAGAGGCAAAAAAGGAAAGGGAAGGAGGGAAGGACAGACAAAGAGATAGAGGGACAGATACAGAAAGGCATACAGAAAGGGACAGGCAGAGAGAGACATAGAGAGACAGAGAGAGAGAGACAGAGAGACAGAGAGAGATGGTTGGAAATAAAAGAGTAGGAGAGGCAGAGAGAGAAGTAGGGGAATTCATGGGCCATTTGGACTCCTCTTCCTGAGAAGGTAGAACCAGGAATAACTTTGTAGAGTCTCTAACAGAAATTTCTGTCTCATGTCTCCACCATGGGTACACTAGTACCCATCACATTTTGCTTCCTACCAAAAGAAGTTCATGGAAGAATTCAGAATAATGTGTATCAAATATGTTTTTTTTTCCTTGCAGAAAAAGGTTTATACTCAGACACATCAAGAATGGAAAAAAAAAAAAGTTCTGCTCCCAATTTTGAAGAGGATCAATCAACCTTCTCTTCTGGGTCCACCTTCTCTAGAAACCTAAACAGTGCATGGGATTTCATTTTCCTTTCTCTTTGGTGTAGATAGTTCCCTGGTGCATTGTCCTCTTTCTTTCAGCTCCAGCCCTAAGCCATATTGCTTTAAGGTGACACATTTTCTCTATGTCTTCCTTTTATGTTTCATGGGATACCTTTCATGCAAAAGTATATGCACACACATATACATATACTTATACACACATACCACACATACATAAATATACATATATGTGTGTATACAAATACATTTAAGTGTGTGTGTGTGTGTGTGTGTATGCATGTATACTGAAGGTCTTACTCCCATCATCAAAGAAAAAGGGGACTACAGATTTTCTTAGTATATACCTCTCACATGTATAACAGCTAGCCCTGTGCATATCATGGTTTCTTAAAACAAGCCAACTTCATTCATTTTAAAAGCAATATCTTTACTGTGGTCTATATGTTATCCATTGCTGAGAACCAAAGCTATGAATTTATATGGACAAAATTAAATCTTAATGGCTTCCCAGTACATCCCTTTCTTTGAAAACTGAGCCTAACCTTTTTTTTCTAATCCAAAAACATTTTTATTAAGATTGTGCTTTTCTTTTTTCTTTGAGGGAGATATTTTACTTTAAAGTTCAATGCACAATACTGGCCTAATGACTGGAACTGTAGGTGACTATTTAAGCAAACAGTATCAGGTTCATGTTTTGAAGAATCTGAACTTTTGTTAATTGGGGAAGATTTAACAATATTCTCATTTAAGGTTGAATTTTAATAGGTTTCTCATGAAAGCAACAGCATCTCATGGAAGTTTGGTTTGGTTGTAAAAAAAAATAAGCAAAGGACAACATATATCAATGTAATAAATAATTCCAATAAGTAGAATTTCAGCAGCACACAGCCCATAAGTAATATGCTTTTTTTCCTGAAAACATAAGAATTTGGCTTATGCTTAGTTCTCCATAATAAAATGAAAGGGATCTTTAGGTCTCATGAGGAACTTAGGATAATAACACATTGAATCTAGAATATTTTTTACTATGATCAACAATAATAATAAAATGTAATGAACCCAATCTCAGGTTTCTAACAATCAACACAATTACAAACACTTTTGAGGTAGTTGCCAGCACCATCAAAGATTTAATTATATAGTTCTTCAGACTGTTAGTACCACTCTGGAATAAAGGATTTCTCCCAAACCCAAGGTGGAAAAAGAAGTTAGGACCATTAAAAATTGGACGTCCACCTTGGCCCTGCACAGTCTACTCATGGTACCAGTGAAGTACATACTTGCTATTTCTTATAATTATTTCTTTCACTGTTATTCATTGACTCTTCCTCCTCATTCCAGGAACTGATCTTCAGGTTTTGTGTAGAACTCTTCTCATTTAGGAGCTTAGGTTCAGAGCCACTTGGTCCTCTTTATCTGCTTACTGTTCTCTATGTACATGTTACCATGGAATACATATTTTTATACACTGCATGCTTCCCCAGCTTTGATTGAACAGTATGTCCTATAAGGGAGCAACATATTACATATATTATTGTTTACTGTCTGACTTCTTTTTTAAATTTATTTATTTATTTATTTTTAGTTTTCAACATTCACATCCACAATATTTTGAATTCCAAATTTTCTCCCCATTTCATTCCTCCCCAAAATGGCATGCATTCTGAATACTCCTTCCCCTAATCTGTCCTCCCTTCTATCTCTGCCCCCCCTTCTCATCACTTTCCCCTTCAATTTTCCTATAGGGCAAGATAGATTTCATACCCCATTGCTTGTATATCTTATTTCCCAGTTGCATGTAAAAACAATTTTTTTAACCTTTGTTTCTTAAAACTTTGTGTTCCAAATTATCTCCCTTTCTCCTTCCCCACCTACCCTCATTGAGAAGGGAAGCAATTCAATACAGGTTATATATGTGGCCATGCAAAATACTTCCATAGTAGTGATACTGTGGACAACTAAATATAGTTCCTTTCATGCTATCCCACCCCCTATTTATTCTATTCTCTCCTTTGACCCTGTTCCTCCTTAGAAGTATTTGCTTCTGATTACCCCCTCTCCCAATCTGTCCTCCCCTCTATCATTTCCCCCCATTTTCCTGTAGGGTAAGATAGATTTCCATACCCAATTGAGTGTGCATGTTATTCTCTCCTTAAGCCAAATCCAATGAGAATAACATTCACTCATTCACTCTCACCTTCCCCCGTTTCCCCTCCACTGTAAAAGCCTTTTCTTGTGTGTTTTATGTGAGATAATTTACTCCATTCTACGTCTCCCTTTCTCTTTCTCTCCATATAATCCTTTCTTACCCCTAATTTTATTCTCCAGATATCACCCCTTTATCTTCAACTCACCCTGTGCCCTCTATCTATCTATCTATCTATCTATCTATCTATCTATCTATCTATCTACATACATACAATTTTTTTCCCTCCAACTACTCTGATACTGACAAAGTACTCATGAGTTACAAATATCATCTTTCCATGCAGAATGTAAACAGCTCAACCTTAATAAGTCTCTAATAATTTCTTTTTCCTGTTTACCTCTTCATGTTTCACTTGAGTCTTGGACTTCAAAGTCAAATTTACTATTTAGCTCTGGTCTTTTCATCAAGAATGCTTGAAAGTCCCCTATTTCACTGAATGAACATTTTTTCCCCTGAAGGATTATGCCCAGTTTTGCTGGGTAGGTGATTCTTGGTTATAATCCTATCTCCTTTGCCTTCCAGAATATTATATTCCATGCCCTCCAGTCCCTTAATGTAGAAGCATCTTGTGCTATCCTGATTGTGTTTCCACAATACTTGAATTGTTTCTTTCTGGCTGCTTGCAATATTTTCTTGTTGACCTGGGAATTCTGGAATTTGGCTACAATATTCCTAGGAGTTTTCCTTTGGGGATCTCTTTTGAGAGGTGATCGGTGGATTCTTTCCATTTCTATTTTGTCCTCTGGTTCTAAAATATCAAGGCCGTTTTCCTTGATAATTTCTTGAATTATGGTGGATAGGCTCTTTTTTTTTTAATCATGGCTTTCAGATAGTCCAATAATTTTTAAATTTTCTCTCTTCGTTCTATTTTCCAGTTCAGTTGTTTTTATAATGAGATATTTCACATTGTTTCCTATTTTTTCATTCTTTTGAATTTGTTTTACAGTGTCTTAATTTCTCATAAAGTCACTACCTTCTAATTGTTCCATTCTAATTTTCAAGGAAGTATTTTCTTCAGTAAACTTTTGGACTTCCTTTTCCATTTAGCCAATTTTGCTTTTTAAGACATTTTTCTCGTCATTGATTTTTTGGACCTCTTTTGCCATTTGAGTTAGGCTATTTTTTAAGGTGTTATTTTCTTCAGTATTTTTTTTGGGTCTCCTTTAGCAAGCTGTTGACTTGTTTTTCATGATTTTCTTGCATCACTCTCAGTTTTTCCTATATTTCTCTTACTTGCTTCTCAAAATCCTTTTTGAACTCTTCCATGGCCTGAGACCAATTCAAATTTTTCTTGGATGCTTTGGATGTAGGAGCTTTGACTTTGTTGTCTTCTTCTTGTTGTGTTTTAATCTTCTTTGTCACCAAAGAAAGATTCTATGGTCTGACTCTTTTTGCATTGCTTGCTCATGATCCCAGCCAATTACTTGAGTTATAAATGCTTTGTTAAGGTAGGGGTCTGCTTCCAATGTGGAGAATGTAATGTCCCAAGTGTTAGGGGTTTTGTGCAGCTGTTTTCAGAGATACTTTGATGGACTTGTAAGTTTTCAGTTCTCCCAAGGTGGTATGATCAAGGGCAACGTGTTCCCTCCTTTCTTGGCCTTTGCTCTGGTCTGTGAGTGACTACAAGCACTCTTTTCTGCCTTAGGTCTTCTGTTTTTCTACAATTAGGTGTCTTCCACTTCTCTGAATAAAATGCCAAGCCACAGTAAAATGCAAGCTATACCTAATGCAATGCAAGTTCCTTAAAGTCAAGAGGTTTTGTGTGTGTGTGTGTGTGTGTGTGTGATTGTAACTTTTTAATATAGTGCCTTGATTGTTGCATTAGATTGAAAGTCCAAGAGTGGATTGCAGGTTATGTGAATTAGTGTGATTCAATCAAGCAGCATTAATTTTGGTCATGAGGAAATCTAGAAAAAGAAAAGGAATTCAAAACGTATTAAACATTTTAACATTGCTAAGATAATTTCTCACCTTGTTAAGTAGAAATATTAATGCCAAGAAAAAAGTCTCTATCACTAGAGGTCAATGAGGAATTTTGTGCAGTTTGTAGGGAAACATTATCAATGATGGAACAAAATTCTAATCTAAGGGTGCCAATGAGGAATAAGGAAAATGTTTTGTCTAACTCCTACTGAAAACTCAATAAATGTAATTTCCAAGGTCAACTACTGCAGCATGGGAATAGGAAACTAAACAACCACCAATATAGAAATGCAAATAAAAATTCAAGAAAGTAAAAAATTATTCAGAAATTGAAATGGAAATAATTACCTTAATTTTCTGTGATTTGTAGGAAAGACTATTTGTATTTTGTGGATTTGTAATAAATGGAGTGAAGGGCAAGAAAGGAAGGAAAGACCCAGAAATATGTATTTCTACAAATACTTAATAAGGATTATGTGAGATTTTCTTTCTAGTGCTAAGTATTTTGAGATTTACAATTTTTATTGTGAAAGTTCTAATGGATCTAAGCACATAATATAAATTATCTCCTAATATATTCACATCCTCTGGAAGCAGAGAAGTAACCATAAGGTAGGTATAAGAAGTGCCTTTCAGAGTCTTATTTTCAAAGAAAAGCAAATCTAGTTCAGTTTTGCAGTGTCTGTTGCTCAAGGTTTGAGAAAAAGATCCTTCCCCAATGTCTTTCTTAAAATTGAAATTGCATATTGTAGATAAAGGATAAATGATCTGATAAGATAGAATCTCTTCCTCTTTAAAAGATGTATTTTATTATAAAAAGAGAGGTGGAAGAGAGGAGATCATCTTGGGAAAAATGTAAACTTTTTGGTTTATTTCAATTAGGCTCATCTATGAAATCATACAGACTTGGATTTATCCATGCAGATAAGATACCATCTGCATGATGTTATTTCAAACGTTCTGGAAAAGGACCTTGCCACTCAAAATATCTCCCAATCAGTTTCCTAATATCTGCAATTTCTTTAAAGAAGAACCAACTTTTCTTTCCACATTTTGAAGGTAGCCATAAAATTTAGAGACCTTTGGGATACAGATGTTCTTAACTTAAACTTACGCTAAGATGTGGCAATGGGGACTAACACTGCTTACTTTACAGTTTTGTTCAGGACTAACCATAGCTAAAAATTCCTGACGACATGTGACTTTTAGTAAGTTGCTCAACTGTGATCCTCTGTTTCCCCATATTTAAAATGATAGATTTGACTAAATTATCTCTAAGGATCCTCTCAACTTAAAATATATGGTCATTGAAAATGCAATAAATCCAGCTTTATGGGGAAGATACGTAACATGGGTAAAGTACTTTGAAAATCCCAAAGCACTATGTAATGCTAGCTGTTGTTATTATTACAATTATTATTATTAATCACAAAAAGGAGTGAAAACACAGTTGATACAGCTCAAGAGAAAAGTGTTAAAGAATTCAATTCAATTCAGTTGAGTTTAACAAATATTTATTAGTACCCAACTATCAGTAAGAAACTAAAATTTAATCCCTTATCTCATCTGCTATTTATCTTCACTTGAAAATCACTAGCACAATGTTGTACATACAAAGCCTAGGCTTTTATAGAGGGGAGGGGTTCAGTAGGAAGAGAGAATGAAGAAGTGTACTCTTTACATAATCATTTAGTATTAGGAACTCAGCTCATTATCTAAACCAAGTTACTCTTAGTTTAGTATTCCTATAATTGTATGGTGACCACCTCCTCTTCTGGTTGTGCCCACGCTTCATGATACTTCATGAGCCTTTTCTTTCTCCTACTGCTTTCTTTTAGGTAAAGTGCCTAGAAAACATAATAAGGCCATACATTCCTAAGAATAAAGTTTTGAGCCAGTAAGGTTATTTCTCTTGGTTTTTAGAAATTTTAAGCAATTAATGAACATTATATCTATAAACATTATTTTTACTAGCAGTATTTTATATATGAGATCTTTGTCCAATGACCAAAACATTTAAAATAAAAATTAGAGGAATGAACCTTTTAAATATTAACATTTCACAGTAAATTAAACTAAAAGACATAAGGAAGTAGCTACTAAATGAAGTATGCTTCACAAATATGCTTTGGAGAGTAGAATAAAGTATTTGGCAGAATTGATTTCATGTTGGACAATGCTATCTCAACCCTGAAACTGACACCTCCTCAATACTCATTGCTCTGGGGCCCCTCCCTCCCTATGATTAGAGAGTGTAGGGTATGGACAATGAAAAATTGTTCTAAATCTTGCATTTAATCATTGTGTAAAGGGCAGCCATCTTGGGTCAGGGAAAGTCTTCTTGCCTTTCTTTGCATTCCCTGTACTTAGTACAATTCCTGGCACTAGTAGAGTCTTAAGAAATGCTTATTTGATGACTTACTGACCACATTTTAAAAAAATAAATATTTCATGGAAAAGTTGGTTATGTCTTTTTCTTTTTTTCTATTTATTAAATTTTTTTTCTAAAACTTAAATATAAAATAAGAAAAGAAAAATAAATATAATATTATAAACTTAAATACAAAAACTTAAATATGGGGGGCAGAGCCAAGATGACAGAGTAAAAGCAAGGACTCACCTGAGCTCTCCCTCAAATCTCTTCAAATACCTCTAAAAAGTGACTCTGAACAAATTCTAGAGTGGTAGAATCCACAAAGAGACAGAGTGAGGCAGATTTCCAGCCTAAGACAACCTGGAAGGTCCATGGGAAAAGTTAGTTGCACCAGCCTGAGAGAGGGGCATCCAGTGAGCAGGGCACAGAAGCAGACCTGGCCTAAGCAAAGCCTGAGCAGGCTTTGGGGATGGAATCACAAGCAGCAGTGCCGGTTTCCAGCCTTCTCAGACCGCAGACTCCAGAGACAACTTAGAAGATCAGTGAGAGGGCTCTTTTCAACTGGGTGAGAGAAAAGCATGGTCCAGCATAGGGCTGCAGGCCAAGCAATACAGTCACTGCACCAGCAAACCACGGTTACTGAATCAGCAACAGTAGTGGCACTGCAGCACTGCTCCTGGAGCTATTAACCCACAGACTGAATGTTTGAAAGTCACCTGTTTTGACTTCTGGGAGCCAAGAAGGCAGAGTAAGCAGTAAGTTGATCTCACCCTCCCTTATTGACCTCTAAAAACCCAGAGAATATTGCCCCAGGAAAAATCCCCAAATAGTGGACTCAGCAGAAAGATTAGATATAGCAGTCTTTTAGTTCCTGAGGCTAGGGGGATTAACTGGAAAGGTCACTCTTGCTGTGGCTGAAGGGGACCAGAACAGGAAGGGAGGCATACCAGCAAGCCGTGGAAAGCCTCACCTCAACAAACCAGTAACCAAGCCCCTAGGCCGTAGCACAAGAAGCCTGGGACAAGCCCCCTGAGCACTGGAAGCAGAGATCAACTTTAAAATCCAGAAAAAAGGCAAAAACACATGAGCAAGAAGCAACATAGAAAAACAACGAGCATAGGAAAGTATCTTGGTGACAGTGAAGATCAAAACACAAATTCAGGGGATGATAACATTGTCAATACACTCACATCTGAAACTTCAGAGGGGAATATGAACTGGTCTCAACCCAAAAAGTCTTCTTGGAAGAGATCAAGAAGGACTTTTTTTTTTTGGTGAGGCAGTTGGAGTTAACTGGCTTGTCCATGGTCACACAGCTAGTAAGGGTCAAGCTTCTGAGGCCAGATTTGAACTCAGGTCCTTCTGACCTCAAGGCCAGAGTTCTATCCACTGTGCCACCTAGCTGCCCCTTCAAGAAAAAGATTTTAAAAGTCATTAAGGGAGGTAGAAGAAAAATTGAACAATTCATTTTTAAAAATGGAAAAAAAAGTACACAGAAGAAAACAACTCCCTAAAAAGTAAAATGGGTCAAATGAAAAAAGAGGTAGAAAAGCCAACTGAAGAAAACAATTCATTAAAAATTAGAATTTGGCAAATGGAAGTTAATAACTCTATGAGACATCAAGAATATGTTTAAGAGGAATGTACATGTATAGCTTATATCAGATTTCATGCTGTCTTGGGGAAGGAAGTGGGGAGGAAGGGGGAGAAAATTTAAAACTGAAAAATTTATGGAAGTGAATGTTGAAAACTAAAAATAAATTAATAAAAAATAAAAAAGACAAACTTAAATACAAAAAAGAAAAAAAAAGATGTCATGCACAGCAGAACATGAGTGTATTCAAAATATATAGCTATAGATTTCAATTTCAAGAAACCCTGTGTAATAAATATTATGCATTGAGTTGAGAGCTATCCATCTTTCCTTTGCTTCCTTGTAAGTCTTTAGTTCTCTGCTGTGCACTCTGCACTTTGTTCTTTTTTCTCCCTTCTTCCCCACACCGAGGCTACAATTAAGGGTGGAAATATTAATATATATGTAGATATAGATATATATATACACCTACATGTATACACATAAATACACACATATATATAAGCATACATATATATGCATACATATATAAACACATACTTTCCATAACAAATTCTACTGCTCATCTTTGCTCTGTTTGTGTGTATCTCTTATTTCCTATTCTTCCTGACTCCTATACTTTACTTCTATCCACTACCTTGCCCTCCTACACCCCCTCCAAGGGTCCCTCCCTTCTCCTCCCTTTCCCATTAATCTAAACACCCTTCTATACCCCCCAACCTATTCCCTCACCTTTCCCTCTAGATATCTCTCCCTTATCCTCTCCCCACTCCCTATCCCCTTAGAATGTTATTTCTTTCTGAATTTAGAAGACTTTTATACTCTTCTTTCCCAACTTTCTGCTTCCCTCCTAATCTTGGTTGCATTGGCTTTTTTTGTGTAAAAACTTTTCAATGTAATTTAATCAAAATTATTCATTTTGCATTTCATAATTTTCTCTATCTCATTTGGTGCCTTTTAGGAGGATATAATTTCCTTCCTTGTCTCTTTTAATAACAATATGTATATTGTTCCCTCTTGAACCCATTCAAGATGAAAGTAGGTTTGCAGAACTACCAGCCTCCTCCCCCATCTAATTACTCTGTATCAGTTCTTCCTCTTGCACCTCATTTGTAAAAGATAATTACTCATTTTAGCTGTTTCTAAATAGTTTTACTTTTTAAAGTCATATCATACTCAGGTCTACTCCAACCTTTCTTATGAACTACCCAATTACTAATGACAATCTTAGACCTATGTTTTACATTTTGCATACGTAAAAGGTAAAGAGTCTGTCCTTATTGAGTCCTTTGTAATTAGTCTTTGATATGTACCTTATGCTTCTTTTGGCTCTTGTATGTCAAATCTTCTATTAAGTTAATTTTTTTTTCAGGTTTCTCAGCAGTTTTTTTTTTTTAAATCAAATAGGATTTTTTTTTTGCTTTTCTTAAGTAATTTATCTTTCTATTATATCAAATACTGGTTTATAGTAAGTTCCTTTATTTTTTTATTTTTATTCATCTTACACTTGAGGCCAAGAAGTATTATTCCTAATTTGTCCCTAATTATTTTCACAATTTCCTTAGATATTATAGATATTTTATTTTTCAAAATGAATCTTAATATTTTATCAAGTTCTATAAAAAATTTTCATTTTTATAATTTTACAGGTTGAGTAGTAAAAGTGTAAGCAATTTTTGAAATGTTTTTATTTAAATTGATATGGCCCAGACAAGAGCACTAAATACTTTTGTAACTTTTTAAGTTTATATATATATATGCATATATATACATATATATATTCAAAGAGCAATGTGTAATTCATTGAATGTATAAAAGTGCTTTGTGAATTTTGGTAGGTTGATAAATAGACCCTTTTTTAGCGTTTTGGTTTTTTTTTTGCTTTTTAGAATCATATTTTTTTTCATTACTAGCTTTTGGATTTTGTTATTATATTAAAATGCAGTTGATTTGTGAAAGTATATTTTCTAGCCTTCAAATTTGCTGAAGATCTCTATCATATCAAATAAAGCATTTGAGTATTCTCTAGGATTTTCCAAGTAAATTATCATATCATTAGGAAATAAGAATTGTTTTACCTTTTTTTAACTATGCTTATAATTTATTTCTCATATCTTATTGATATTAGTAGTTTTTCCAGAACTATATCAAATAAAAGTATGATGAAAGAACACTCTTGCTTTACTCTCATTTATTTGGAAAAGTTCTATTGCACACTCACTGTATATATATGCACTTGCTTATGATTTGAGATAGGTGCTTTTTATGTTTTTAAAAAAGGTGCTCTTGGGGCAGCTAGGTGGCGCAGTGAATAGAACACTAGTCCTGGATTCAGGAGGACTTGAGTTAAAATCTGGCCTCAGACACATAACACTTACTAGCTGAGTGACCCTGTCCAAGTTACTTAACCCAATTGCCTACCCAAAAAAAAAAGTGCTCTGTACCATAGTTTGTAAGATTTTAGCATTAATGAGAATTGTATTTTGTAAAAGATTTTTTCTGATCTTAATAAAATAATCACGTGGTTTTGGGTGTTTATGCTTTTAATATGGTTAATACAGTGGAATTTTCAATGTTGAACCATCTTTCCAACACTGGTACAAAATAATTTTGGCCAAAATCATTTATTTATTGGATGAATTATTGTAGTCTCTTTTATAAGATTGTATTTACAATTGTTGAAGCAACATTCATAAACTGTATTGGTCTGTAGTTATCCTTCCATGCTTTGTCCTTCACCAATTTAGGTAATCAGTCTCTGCTTATCTAATAAAAGAAATCTGGTAGGTACTTTTTTAATTTTTGAAAATAATCTTGGGGGGGCAGCGAGGTGGCCTAGTGGATAAAGCCCTTACCTTGGAGTCAGGAGGACCCGAGTTCAAATCCAGTCCCAGACACATGACACTTACCAGCTGTGTGACCCTGAGCAAGTCACTTAACCCCAACTGCCTCACCAAAAAAAAAAAAAAAGAAAAGAAAAGAAAAGAATCTTAGAAGTATTGTAACTAATTTTCCTTTAAAGTTTGATAGAATTCTCAAGTGAATCCATCCAGACCAGGAGATGTTTCTTTGGTAGTTTCTTGATAGTTCAATATACTTTTTTAATAATGGGTTATGTAAGATCACTATTTGGTCTTATTTTAGTTTGGGTACTTTATATTTTTAAGATAATACTCCCATTTCTGTTTTCAGTTTTGTTCACACATAACTTATTAGAATATTTTGTAATAGTGCAATTTTTTGTGGTTTTGTTGTGATATCAACTTTTTAATTTAATTTTTTTTATTTTGTTTTCTGCCTTTTAATCTGATGAACTAAAGGTTTATCAATTTTATTATTTTTTTCAAACAATCCACTTACAGCTTTATTTATATATTCTATAGTTTCATTCTTTTCAACTTATATACTTATGTTCTAGTTATTATTTACTTACAAACTGATTTTAGGTTTTTGTGTTGGCTTTCTAATTATCTTGATACCTATTTCCTCTGTTTTTCTATTTGGTTGATGTATGTTTGTAAAGATTTTTTTTTCTCCAGAGGATTATTTTAGTTCTATCTAAAGAATTTTGGTATGTTATCTTTTTATCATTTTCATTCACATAATTATTAATATTTTCTCTGATTTTTTGGCTCACTAATTAAATAATTTTTTTAGGTCTCTATTTGTATTTGTCTTCTCTTTTGCCATATGAACTAATTGCTATTTTCATTTCATTATGGTCTATAAAGGATTTGCTACTATTTCTTTCATTTTATGTTTGTTTAAACAAATAAGTTTGTTCCCTAGTAAAGAGGAGAGAAGCATGTGGCCCACAACACTCTGGAGTACAGCCCAAACCAGATTAAAATATAATTGGTAAATATTTAACAAAACAAATGAAATAATATGGAAGATAGATAATTCTAATATGTGGTTTTCTAATTGACATGTGACCCAAAGGGATACTTAGGGATGGTTTAGTAGACTCTTCTAGGACAACACTGTCCTAGAATAAAACAATTTTTGGAAAAATTCCATGTGTTGCTGAGAAATATTCTTTAGTAGTACCATTTAGAAGATGTCATAAGTCTTTCAGTATTTATTTCTCCTGAAATTTGTTTGGTTTCATATTTCCCTTTTTGTTTTTCTTTCATTTAGACATAACTAACTGAAACGATGTGGAACTCATCTGCTAATATTATGTCACTGTCTAAATCTTTTTGTGGCTCAGTTTTTTTTTCTTTGCAGATTTAAATATTAAGGCATTTGGTGCATATGAGAATAATACTGATTTTTTTTATCTACAATTTTGTTTTGTTTTCAGCAATGGAGTTTCCTTCTTTATCCCTTTTTATAATCTAAATATTTGAGTATGTTTTGTCTCACAGAATGATTGCCACATGCTTTTTATGGGATAGTCACCTGATATTTGATATTTTAACTATTCATTTTTTATTCTGTGTATGTCTATTTTAAAAATATATTTCTTATAAGACACTGATCATGGGGGTTTATTTCCATACCAATCTGTCACTCTATTTTTTTTCATTATTTTTCATTGTTTAATTCATTTACATTTAAAGTTGTAAGAACTAGGTTAATTTTTTTCATCCATTTACCTCTAATATTAGTTGTGCTTTTTGTTGATGTTGTTTTCTAGTTAGGGTTTTATTTTTCTTTTTCTATAAACATAGTATATCATTTTTTTCATCTTAATATATTTTTTCTTTTTAATAGTATTTTATTTTTTCACAATTACATGTCAAGACAATTTTTTGCATTCATTTTTACAAGATTTAGAGCTCCAATTTTTTCTCTTCCTTCCTTATCCTCTACTATTCCAAAAATGGTAGGCAATTTGATATAGGTTATGCATGTGCTATCACATAAAACATATTTCCATATTAGACACAGTGAAAGAAAAAACAGATAAAAAGGGAAAAAAACACAAAAAAGAGTAAAGTAAGCAAAAAAGTGTGCTTCAATCTGCATTCAGAGTCCATTAGTTCTTTCTCTGGAAGTGGAGAGCATTTTCCTTTGTAAGTTCTTTGTACTTCTCTTGGGTCATTGTGCTGCTGAGAATAGCCACATCATTCACATTTGGTCATCACAAAATGTTGATGATACTGTGCACAAGGTTTTCCTGGTTCTGCTCATTTCACTTTGCATCAATTTATACAAATCTTTCCAGGTTTTTCTGAAACATTCCTGTTCATCATTTCTTATTGCACAATAGCATTCTATTACATTCATATGCCACAACTTATTCAGTCACACTCCAATTGAAGGGTATACCTTCATTTTCCAATATTTTGCCACCACAAAAAGGGTTGCTATTAATATTTTTGCATATATAGGTCCTTTACCTTTTTATGTTATCTTTGGGATACAAACTTAGTAGTGGTATTTCTGGATCAAAGGGTATGTGCAGTCTGGTTGCCCTTTGGTCATGGTTTCCTAATTGCTCTCCAGAATGGTTGGATCAGTTCCCAACTCCACCAATAGTGCATTGGTGTCCTAATTTTCCCAAATTCTTTCCAACATTTATCATTTTCCTTTTTTCTTTTTGTCACACTAGCTAATCTCATAGGTGTGAAGTGTTACCTCAGAATTGTTTCAATTTTCATTTTTCAAATCAAAAGTGATTTAGAGTACTTTTTCATATACCTGTAGATAACTTTGATTTCTTCATCTGAAAATTGACTGTTCATATTCTTTGTCAATTTATCAATTGAGGAATGCCTTGTATTCTTATAAATTTGACTTAGTTCTCTATATATTTGAGAACTGAGACCTTTAGCAGAAAGACTTGCTGTAAAGACTGTTTCCTAGCTTTCTGCTTTCCTTCTAATAGTGGTTGCATTGGTTTTGTTTGTGCAGAAACTTTTTAATTTAATATAATCAAAATTGTCTATTTTACATTTTGTAATGCTCTCTATCTCTTGTTTGGTCATGAACCAGTAACTCACATAAATTCTCCTTTAAGAATTTGTATGCGGGGGGCGGAGCCAAGATGGCAGAGTGAAAGCAGTGACTTGCTTGAGCTCTCCCCCAAACCCCTCCAAATACCTTTAAAAAAAATGGCTCTAAACAAATTCTAAAGCAGCAGAACCCACAAAAAGACAGAGTGAAACAAATTTCCAGCCCAAGACAGCCTGAATGGTTGATCAGAAAGGTATATCGTGCCAGGCGGGGAGAGGAGTGCAGGTGTGGGCACGCAAGCCACAGTGAACCTGGAGCAGGCCTCAGAGGACTGAATCACGGGCAGCTGTGGCACTTTCCAGACTTCTCAACCCATGAATGCCAAAAACAACTTAGAAGGTCAGTGGGAAAAGCCTGTGATGGTGGGGAGAGAAGGAGTTAGGTCTCAGTCGCAAATCCCAAACATTGCCTGTGGGGCAGCGGCTGCCTCCTGAGTTTCTGGATGAAAGACTGAGGGGGAATAGAGTGGCTAATCAGAGGGGGATTTCAGGGATCTTTTTGCCAGTGCTGAGGCAGAAAGCTTTTGCTCTGCCCATGCCTGGATCTGGATCACAGTTCTGAGGAGGGGTCCTGGGGCGAGGAGGATTGCTGGCATAGTGGAGCTTGCTGTGGCTGTGGAGAGGAAACACCTTGCCGCTTATCATACCGCCTTGAAAGAACTAAAAATTTACAAGTCCCTAGAACTGTCTCTGAAAACAGCTGTACAAACCCCTAAAGCTTGTGACAGTACATTCTCCACATTGGAAGCAGACTCTTACCTTAACAAAAAGTTTAAAACTCAAGTAATTGGCCGGGATCATGAGTAGGCAGCACAAAAAAGTCAGACTATATTATCTTACTTTGGTGACAAAGAAGATCAAAACATACAACCAGAAGAAGACAACAAAGTCAAAGCTCCTACATCCAAAGCCTCCAAGAAAAATATGAATCAGTCCCTGACCTTGGAAGAGCTCAAAAGGGATTTTGAGAAGCAAGTAAGAGAAGTAGAGGAAAAACTAGGAAGAGAAATGAGAGTGATGCAAGAAAATCATGAAAAACAAGTCAACAGCTTGCAAGGAGACCACCCAAAAATACTGAAGAAAATAACACTTTAAAAAATAGCCTAACCCAAAGGGCGAAAGAGGTCCAAAAAGCCAATGTGGAGAAGAATGCCCTAAAAAGCAAAATTGGCCAAATGGAAAAGGAAGTCCAAAAGCTTACTGAAGAAAATACTTCCTTAAAAATTGGAATAGAGCAATTGGAAGCTAGTGACTTTATGAGAAATCAAGACACTATAAAACAAATCCAAAAGAATAAAAAATTAGAAAACAATGTGAAATATCTCATTGGAAAAACAACTGACCTGGA
>NW_020947390.1:164822-201181 GCF_900497805.2 Vombatus ursinus
ACCTTAAAAAATAGCCTAACCTAAATGGCAAAAAAGGTCCAAAAAGCTAATGTGGAGAAGAATGCCCTAAAAAGCAAAATTGGCCAAATGGAAAAGGAAGTCCAAAAGCTTACTGAAGAAAATACTTCCTTAAAAATTGGAATAGAGCAATTGGAAGCTAGTGACTTTATGAGAAATCAAGACACTATAAAACAAATCCAAAAGAATAAAAAATTAGAAAACAATGTGAAATATCTCATTGGAAAAACAACTGACCTGGAAAATAGATCCAGGAGAGAGACTTTAAAAATTATTGGACTATCTGAAAGCCATGATCAAAAAAAGAGCCTAGACATCATATTTCAAGAAATGACCAAGGAAAACTGCCCTGATATTTGATAACCAGAGGGCAAAATAGAAATTGAAAGAATTCACCTATCTTCTCCTGAAAGAGATACCCAAAGGAAAACTCCTAGGAATATTGTAGCCAAATTCCAGAGTTCCCAGGTCAAGGAGAAAATATTGCAAACAGCTAGGAAGAAACAATTCAAATATTGTAGAAACACAATCAGGATAACACAAGATTTAGCAGCTTCTACATTAAGGGACTGGATGGCATGGAATATAATATTCTGGAGGAAAAAGGAGATAGGACTGCAACCAAGAATCACCTACCCAGCAAAACTGAGTATAATCCTTCAGGGTAAAAAATGTTCATTCAGTGAAATAGGGGACTTTCAGGCATTCTTGATGAAAAGACCAGAGCTGAATAGAAAATTTGACTTTCAAATACAATACTCAAGTGGAACATGCAGATGTAAACAGGAAAGAGAAATCATAAGAGACTTATTAAGGTTGAACTATTTACATTCCAGCATGGAAAGATGGAATTTGTAACTCATGAGACCTTTGTCAGTATTAGGGTAGTTGGAGGGAAAAAAAATTTATGTATGTAGATAGATAGATAGATAGATAGATAGAGGGCAAAGAGTGAATTGAAGATGAAGGGGTGATATCTGGAGAATAAAATTAAGGGGTGAGAGGATTATACTAGGAGAAGGAGAGAGGGAGAGGTAAGAACGGAGTAAACCATCTCACAAAAAAGCAGAAAAGAAAAGGCTCTTACAGTGGAGGGGAAACAGGGGAAGGTGAGAGGGAATGAGTGAATATTATTCTCATAGGATTTGACTTGAGGAGGGAATAACATACACACTCAATTGGGTATGGAAATCTGTCTTACCCTACAGGAAAATAGGGGGGGAATGGTACAAGAGAGTATGGGGATGATAGAGAGGAGGGCAGATTGGGAAAGGGAGTAATCAAAAGCAAATACTTCTGAGGAGGGACAGGGTCAAAAGAAAGAATAGAATAAATGGGGGAGGGCAGAATAGGATTAAGGGAAATAGAGTTAGTTTTTCACAGCATGTCTACTATGGAAGTGTTTTACATAACTACACATGTATAACCTATACTGAATTGCTTGCCTTTTCAATGAGGGTGGGTGGGGAGGGAGGAAGGGAGAAAATTTGGAACCCAAAGTTTTAAAACACATGTTTAAAAAAATGTTTTGACATGCAACTGGGAAATAAGAAATATAGGAAATGGGGTACAGAAATCCATCCTGCCCAACAGGAAAATAGAAAGGGAAGGGGATAAGAGAAGGGGAGAGAGATAGAAGGGAAGGCAGACTAAGGGAAGGGGCATTCAGAATGCATGCCATCTTGGGGTAGGGGGAGGGGTGAGATGGGGTGAAAATTTAGAACTCAAAATCTTGTTGAAGTAAATGTTGAAAACTAAAAATAAATAAATTTATTAGTAAATTTTTAAAAAATTAAAAAATGTGTTATAAAAAGAATTTGGATGCTACACCACTAACACTTATATATTTAGTATCAATATTCTTCATTGTTGGTGATAATTTTAGCAAAATGAAGTTTCCTTCCTTATCTCTTTTAATTAGGGGTATTTTTGCTTTTGCTTTGTCTAAGAGTAGTATTACTACTCCTCTTTTTTTTTTAACTTCAGCTAAAGCATAATAGATTCTGTTCCTCTCCCTTTCCTTTACTCTGTATGTGTCTCTCCACTTCAAATATGTTTCTTGTAGGTAACATACTATAGGATTCAGTTTTTTGATCCACTGTTAACTGCTTCTATTTTATGGGAGGGTTCAGCCCATTCACATTCACAGTTATGATTACTACCTGTGTACTTCCCTCTATCCTGTTCTTCCTCCTGTTTGTCCTGTCTTTCCTTTCACCTTTTCCCTGCTCAACAGTGTTTTGATTCTGTCTAGTACCTCCTAGTTTTCCCTCTCTTCTCTCAATCTCCTTCCCTATCCCTCTTTACTTAATCTCCTCCCCCCCTATTTTCCTGTCAGGTAAGATAGATTTCTATATTCAAATGATTGTGTATATTTTTCTCTCTTTGACATAATACTAATAAGAGTAAGATTCAAGTGATGCCCATGTCCCACCTTCCCATCTTTCCCTCCTCTGTAATAGTTTTTGTTTTTTCTTCCTCTTCCTGTGAAATTATTTAACCCATTCTATCTTTCCCTTTCTTCTGTACCCATTGTACTTCTCTTTCTCATCCCTTAATTACTTTTATGTCATTCTCTCAAATTCACCTTATTCCCATACCTTCTGTCTATATATATTTCTCCTGGTGGTACTATTAGTGGTAGAATTTATAAGAATTGCAAATATCATCTTCCCATGAAGGGATATAAACAGTTCAGTTGCATTTATTCCTTATGCATTCTTTTCTCATTTTAGCTTTTTGACTTCTTTTGGGTCTTTATATTGGAGATCAAAATTTTTGTTCAATTCTGGTCTTTTGAAAGCTTGAAATCTTTCAATTTCATTGAATGACTATTTTTTCCTTTGGAGTATTATACTTACTTTCACCACATACGTGATTCTTTGTTGTAGTCCTAGCTTCTTTGCCTTCTGGAATATCATTTTCCATGACCTCCAGTCCTTTAATGCTGCAGTTGCTAAATCCTGTATAATTCTGATTGTGGTTCTGATTGTTTCTTTCTGGCCACTTGCAGTATTTTTCCCTTGATTTGATAGTTCTCTAATTTCACTATAACGTTCCTTGGAGTTTTTATTTGGGATTTTGTTACTGAGGTGATTGGTGGATTCTTTCAATGCCTCTTTTGCTTTCTGTTTCCAGGATATCAGAGCAATTTTCCTTGATATTTTCTTGAAAGATGTTTCCCAGGCCTTACTTTTGGTTGTGGCTTTCAGGTAGTCTAATGATTCTGACATTGTCTCTCCTGGATCTATTTTCAGGTCAATTGTTTTTTCAGTGAGGTATTTTACATTTTCTTCTATTTTTTTCCCATTCTTTTGAATTGGTTTGATAGACTTATGATGTCTCCTAGAGTCATTAGCTTCCATTTGCTCAGTTCTAACTTTTAAGGAATTATTTTCCTTAGCTTTTGTACTTCCTTTTTCCATTTGGCTAATTGTACTTTATAGGCAGTTTTTTTTTCATTTTTTTTTTGGAGTTTTTTATGTCATTTGTGATCAGTTTAATTCCTGACACAATAGAGAGCTGATTTTTAATGGAGTTTTATGAAATTCTAAGTGATAGCCAACAGAAGATTATCCATGGAAAGAGAGAATATGCATCCTGTTGATCAATATAATCCATAAGCTTTATAAAATCTTGCTTTATCGGAAGTCCTTAATGATTTATCATAGTCTTTAATAGAACCACTAAATAAAAATTAATAATAACTATCTGATATAGAGGTGTCAAGTTTCCAAAGCACTTTTCATGTATATTATTGCATTTAATTCTCACACAAACCTTGTGATGAAGGTGCTGTTAATTATTCCCATGTTCCTCTATTAATTAATTAATTTTTATTTTTCAACATTCATTTCCACAAGATTTTGAGTTCTAAATTTTCTCTCCATCTCATCCCTTCCCCCACTCCAAGATGGCATGTATTCTGAATACTCCCCCTAATCTGCCTTCCCTCCTATCTCCCCCCCTTTTTCTTATCCCCTTCCCCTTCTATTTTCTTGTAAGGCAGGATAGATTTCTATACCCCATTGCCTGTATATCTTATTTCCCAGTTTCATGTGAAAGCATTTTTTAACACTTATTTTTAAAAATTTGGGTTCCAAATTTTCTCTCTTCTTCCCTCCCCACCCACTCTCATTGAGAAGGCAGCCAACTCAATACTGGTTAGACATGTGTAGACACGCAAAAAACTTCCATAGTGGTCATGTTATGAAAAAAGCTATTTCCCTTAGTCTTATCTCACCCCTCCCCCATTTATTCTATTCTCTCTTTTGACCCTGTCCCTACTTAGAAGTGTTTGCTTCTGATTACCCCTCCCCCAGTCTGCCCTCCTCTCTATCATCCCCCTGCCCTCTTGTCTTCTTCCCTCCTATTTTCCTATAGGGTAAGACAGATTTCTATACCCAATTGAGTGTGAATGATAGTCCCTCCTTAAGCCAAATCTGATGAGAATAAGATTCACTCTTTCCCTCTCACCTTCCCCCATTTCTCCTCCACTGCAGAAGCCATTTCTTGTCTGGTTTATGTGAGATAATTTACCCCATTCTACCTCTCCCTTTCTCCTTCTCCCAGTATAATCCTCTCTCACTCCTTAATTTTATTCTCCAGATATCACCCCTTCATCTTTAACTCACTGTGTGCCCTCTATCTATATATCTATTCATCGATCTCTCTATTTAAATACAAACAATTTTTTTTCCCCTCCAACTACCCTAATGCTGGTAAAGGTCTCATGAGTTACAAATATCATCTCTCCATGCAGGAATGTAAACAGTTCATCCTTAATAAGTCCCTTACGATTTCTCTTTCTTGTTTAACTCTTCATGTTTGTCCTGAATTTTGTCTTTGAAAGTCATATTTTCTATTCAGCTCTGGTCTTTTCATCAAGAATGCTTAAAAGTCCTCTATTTCACTGAATATCCATTTTTTCCCCTTAAAGATTATACTCAGTTTTTCTGGGTAGGTGATTCTTGGTTGTAATCCTATCTCCTTTGACTTCTGGAATATTATATTCAAAGCCCTCCAATCCTTTAATGTAGAAGCTGCTAAATCTCATGTTATCCTGATTGTGTTTCCACAATACTTGAATTGTTTCTTTTAGGCTGCTTGTAATATATTCTCCTTTACCTGGGAACTATTTGGCTATGATATTCCTACAAGATTTCCTTTGGGGATCTCTTTCAAGAGGTGATCAGTGGATTCTTACAATTTCTACTTTGCCCTCTGGTTCTAAAATATCAGGGCAGTTTTCCTTGATAATTTCTTGAAAGATGATGTCCAGTCTCTTTTTCTGATCATGGCTTTCAGATAGTCCAATAATTTTTATTTTGGATCTATTTTCCAGGTCAGTTGTTTTTCCAATGACATATTTCACATTGTTTTCTATTTTTTCATTGTTTCAAATTTGTTATACAGTGTGTTCATTTCTCATAAAGTCACTAGCTTCTAATTGCTCCATTCTAATTTTATGGAAGTATTTTCTTCAGTAAGTCTTTGGACTTCCTTTTCCAGTTGGCCAATTCTGCTCTTGAAGGCATTCTTCTCCTCATTGGCTTTTTGGACCTCTTTTGCCATTTTGGTTAGGTTATTTTTAAGGTGTTATTTTCTTTAGTATTTTTGGGGGTTCTCCTTTAGCAAGCTGTTGACTTGTTTTTCATGATTTTCTTGCATCACTCTCATTTCTCTTCCCAGTTTTTCCTCTACTTCTCTTACTTGCATCTCAAAATCCCTTTTGAGCTCTTCCATGGCCTGAGACCAATTAATATTTTTCTTGGAGGCTTTGGATGTAGGACCTTTGACTTTGTTGTCTTCTTCTGGTTGTATGTTTTGATTTTCTTAGTCACTAAAGAAATCTTCTATGGTCTGACTCTTTTTTGCACAGCTTGCTCATGATCCCAGCCAATTACTTGAGTTTTAAACTCTTTGTTAAGGTAAAAGTCTGCTTCCAGTGTGGAGAATGTGCTGTCCCAAGCTTTGGGGGTTTTTTGCATCTATTTTCAGAGATATCTCTAGGAACCTGTAAATTTTCAGTTCTTCCAATGTGGTATGATAAGAGGTGAGGTGTTCACTCCTTTTCCTGACCTTTTCTCTGGTCTATGAGTGACCGCAAGCACTCTTTTCTTCCTTGGAACTGAAGAGGATTCCCTCTCCACCACAGCCACAAGCTCCACCTTGCCTGTGCTCCTCCTTGCCCCAGAACTGTGACCCAGATCCAAGCAAGGACAAAGCAAGAAAATCCTGCATCTGCACCAGCAAAGAGATCCCTGCAATACCCCTCTGATCAGCCACTTGATTCCCCCAGGACCTGTGGGCCAAGCTAAAGAAGCAGCCATTGACCTGGTGCTGCTCCAGGCCTGGGGCTGGGACTGAGCTACTTTCTCACCATGGTCATAGACTTTTCCTACTGACCTTTCAAGTTGTCTTTGGTGTTTGTGGGTTGAGAAGTCTGGAAACTGCCACAGTTGCCTTTGATTCAGTCCCCCAAGGCATGTTCCAGGTTCACTGAGGCCTGGTCTTTGCTTGTGTGCCCATGCTGAACTGCTCTCCCAGCCTGGCACAATATATGTTTCCAATCAACCATCCATATTTTCTTGGGCTGGAAATTTGTTTCACTCAGTCTTTTTGTGGGTTGTGCTGCTCTAGAATTTGTTTAGAGCCATTTTTACAGGTATTTGAAATGCTCTGGGGGGGAGCTCAAGCAAGCTACTGCTTTCTATCTGCCATCTTGACTCCCAGGAGTTCTGGGTTTTTTTTTTTCTTTTTGGTGGATTTTTTTATCTCCTTTTCCATTTGGCCAGTTCTACTTTTTAAGCAATTGTTTTCTTTTTCAAAGCCATTGACTCTTCATAATTCTTATCTATCACTCTCATTTCTTTTCCCAATTATTCTTCTACCTCTCCTACATGATTTTTAAGCTCCATTTTGAACTCCTTGATGAGTTCTTTCTGGACTTGAGACCACTTCTCATTTTTCTTTGGGGTTTTGCCCATAGGTATTTTGACATTGTTGTCAACTTCTGAGTTTGTGTCTTGGTCTTCCTTTTACCATAATAACTTTCTATGGTGGTCAGTTTCTTTTGTTGTTGTTTGCTCATCTTTTTTTTTTTGCCTTTTTCCTGTCTTTTAAACTTGAGCCCTACTCCCAGGGTAGAAAGGGCCCTCTGTCAAGCTTCTTGTGCCAGGTGTTGCAGGCCCTGGTTGCAGCACTGATGTTGCCTTGAGGACCGTGGAGGAACCTCATGGTTTGGTGCTGCACAAAGTGAGGTGGAGAGGGGGTAGCTGGCTCTGCTGAAGTTTGTAAGGTTCTGGAAGCTTACCTGGTACTGAGTTGGGGTCATAGTGCCAGTGTCTGGCATGTGCTTAGGCCAGTGATGTGTTTCTGCATTTCCTTGGGGCTACACTGAAGTATGTGGTGGTCTGGCCTCTGGCAGCTGCCTGTTTGCCCAGGGCTGTGCTGAAGCCCATGGAGGTTTAGCCACTAAAGGATGTGTATTTGCTCAGGGTATACTGAAGCACTTGGCAGTACTAGGAACTGAAGCCTACCTATTTCCCTAGCTATGCTGAAGCATGTTGGGGGGGGGGGAGTCCTGGTGCTGGCATTTGTCTGCTCCCCTGCATTTGAGCTCAGGATCTCTTTCTGGTTTGCTGAAGTGGGGCTTGATAATGGCTTGCTGAGACACTTTCTGTCCTGGACTACACTCCCCTTTTATCCAAGTGATACAGATCCTTCTTGCCAATCTTCTAAATTTCTTGGGCTAAAATATTTTTTCACTCCATTTTCTTTCTTTTTTTTATTTTGCTGGTTCTGCTATTATAGGATTTGTTTGGGGGCACTATTTGATGGTTGTTTGGAGGTGAATATGGGAGTATTACTGTGATTTATCATCTTGGCTTCCAGAAATCCCCCAGCTTAATGTATTTTAAAGAAACTCTATTCCCACTAACTTTCTCCCCTCAGTTTCATCCCTGTCCCTTCCTATTCATTATACCTTTCCCAACATTCAGTGTTTGGCTTAAATAATTAGTCCTTTTTTAAAATTTTATATAGATATTGAATTCTTATCCTTTTTTGTCAGTTATGTAAAACCCTCCTTCCTTTATTCTCGTTAAAATGGTTTTATTTCTTAGATTTAAAATTTTTTTATCATCTGTACTTTAAAAAATTTTCCCTTATTCTGTTATTTATCTTCCATTTCTAATTATTCTAACTTTATTTCCTTTCATTTTTGCTAAGTATGTGTGTGTCTATGTATACACACGTATGTATGTATGTATGTATGTATATATGTATGTATATAAATATAGGCACACACATACACACACACAACCCTTTTTAAACCTCTGTTGTCCTTATGGAATTGAAGCTTCTAAATTGCTTGTTTTGGGTTTTTTCTTTCATCCTTTGATTTTATTGCTTTAAAGATATTTGCCCTGACTCTTTTTTCCTCTTATACTTAACTCTCTTTATTTATTCATTTATTCATTTATTTATTTATTCATTTGCTTGTTTGTTTATTTGTTTATTTATTTATCTATTTAGTGTTTTCAACATTCCTTATACGGAACTCTTAAAAAAAGTAATTCTTGCAGGTGAGAGAGAAGATGTTGCTTGAAATGGAGCCAAGATGGCAGAGAAAAGACAGGAAATCTTCTGAGTTCCCCACGAAGCCATTCCAAACACTTTTAAATAATGTTCAAAAGAAATTCTAGAGTAGCAAAACCCACACAGGACAGGGAGAATCATTTTTCCCAGCCAAAGACCACCAAGGAAAGATCTATTGCAGCAGTATAAGAATGGAGCACAGTCCAGTGCAAACTGTGCCAGGCAGACTAGCCCCAGGAAAGCAGGAGTAGGCCTTGAAGACGACCGAATCAGTGATGGCAGTGGCAGTTTTTAGACCCATAACCCCACAGACAGGAAAGTGGGGGTGGGGTCAGACAACTGGTCAGAAGGAGATTACAGGGTTCCCTTTGCTGGCACCAGGGGCAGGACTCTGTTGCATTGCTCCTACTTGGATCTGGGTCAAAGAACCAGTCTCAGTTCCAGGGCAAGGATGAGTACTAGCACAGCAGAGCTTGTTGTCACAGGGGAGCAAGGACCCATCACATTTCCAATGTGGAAAAGAGTGCATATGGTTGCTCACAGACCAGTGTACATTATAAGAGAGTAGTAAACACACCTTTCTCTAGATCACATCACATTGGAAGAACTGAAAACTTATAGGCCTCCAGATTTTTTTCTGAAAACAGCTGCCAAAAAAAACAAACAAACAAAAAAAAAACCCTGAAGCTTGGGATAGTAACCATTTTACTCCAGAAGCAGAGCCCCACTTTAGCACAGAGTTAAAAGTCAAGAAATAGGCTGGAAAATGAGCAAACAGCAGCAAAAGATCCTGAGCATGAAAAGTTACTATGGTGATGGGGAAGATAAAAAAATAAACTCAGAAGAAGACAACAAAGTCAAAACTCCTATGTCCAAAGCCTCAAAGGAAAATATGAATTAGCTTCAGGCCATGGAATAGCTCAAAAAAGATCTGAAAAAATCAAGTAAGAGAGGCAGAGGAAAATTTGGAAGAGAAATGAGAGTAATACAAGAAAATAATAAAAAAGAGTCAACAGCTTGTCAAAGGAGCCACAAAAAATACTGAAGAAAACACCTTAAAAAACAGAATAGTCCAAATAGTAAAAAAGACACAAAAAAATCCAATGAAAAGAATTCCATATAAAGGGAAATTGGCCAAGTGAAAAAGGATATACAAAAATTCACTGAAGAAAACTCCTTAAAAAGAAGAATTGGCCAAATGGAAAATTAGGTACAAAAGCTCACTGAAAAAAATAATTCCTTAAAAATTAAAAATTGAGGTATCCCCAAAACCCTTTAAACAACTTTAAGTAATTCCTCAAAACAAATTCTAGAGTGGCAGAACCCACAAAAGGATGGGATGAAACAATTTTAATGCCTGACAACTTAGAAGATTAGCAAGAAAGATTTAACACAGCAAGGTGAGAATGGAGGGGAGTCAGTGCAGGCTGTGTCAGAGCAGGCTGTGTCAGTGCAGATCAGGCCCCAGCAAAACAGTAGCAGGCCTGAGGAGGGACTGAATCAGGCCTGGGGAGGAAGTGAATGAGTAGCAATAGTGGCTGCTTCCAAAGCTCTCAGTCCACAGATGATAAAGGGGTGAAACAACTGAACAAAAGATTACAAGGGTCTCTTTGCTAGCACTGGGGAGAGGGCTCTTTTGCTTTGCCCAAATTTAGATATGGATCACAGTCCTAGGTGGCAGTCTCATGGTGATAAGGAGCACTAGCACTCCAGAGTTTCTGACTGTGGTGGAGTGGGGACCTGCTCACAGTTCCAGGACAGAAAAGAGTGCTTGTGATTACTCACAGATCAAAGCAAAGTGCAGGAAAGTAGTAAACACAACTCTCCTTAGTTAGTACCACCTTGGAAGAACTGAAAATTTACAGGTCCCTAGAAAATGGCTGCACAAAAGCTCTGAACCTTGGGACAGTGTGCCCTCCACCTTGGAAGCAGATCCTCACTTTAGCAAAAAGTTAAAATTCAAGAAAAAGGCTGGAAAAATGAGCAAACAACATAAAATGTCTAACTATAGAAAGTTACTGTGGTGACAAGGAAGATCAAAACACACATTCAGAAGAAGATAACAAAGTTAAAACCTTTTTCTTGAATTTAAAAAAACAGAATAGCCCAAATGGTAAAAGAGGAACAAAAATCTAGTGAGAACAATGCCTTAAAAAGCAGGATTGTCCAAACGGAAAAAGATATACAAAAGTACACTGAAGAGAACTCCTTAAAAAGCAGATTGGCTAAATGGAAAACAATAGAATTGAAAAAGTGAAAGCTAATGACTTTATAAGATATCAAGTAACCATGAAACAAATGCAAAAGAATGAAAAAATAGAAGACAGTGTGAAATATCGTATTGGAAAAAAAAACTGAATGGAAAATAGAACCAGAAGAGATAATTTAAATATTATTGGACTACCTGAAAGCTATGATAAAAAAAGAAACTAAACATCATCTTTCAAGAAATGATTAAGGAAAACTGTCTTGATATTTTAAAAGCAGAAGGTAAAATCAAAATTGAAAGAATCCACCAATCACCTCCTAAAAGAGATCCCAAAATGAAAATCTCAGGAATAATATAGCCAAATTCCAGAGCTCTCAGGTCAAGGAGAAAATATTGCAAGCAGCCATAAAGAAACAATTTGAGTATCATGGAGCCATAGTCAGGATAGCACAAGATTTGGCAGGTTCTACATTAAAGAATCTGTGGAATTGAAATATGATATTCCAGAGGGCAAAGGAGCTAGGGTTATAACCAAGAATCACCTACCCAGAAAAAATGAGTATAATCCTTCGGGGGAAAAATGGATATTCAATGAGATAGAAGACTTTCAAGCATTCTTGATGAAAAGAGAAGAGCTCAATAGAAAATTTTAGTTTCAAATAGAAGACTGAAGAGAAGCATAAAAAGGTAAATAAGAAAGGGAAATTATGAGGAACTTAATAAGGTTAAACTATTTACATTCCCACATGGGAAGATGATGCTTGTGACTCATAAAAACCTTCTTATTATTAGGACATTTAGTAGGAGTGTATATAGACAAAAGGCACAGGTATAAGTTTAATATGATGAATCTAAAAAAATAACAGTAAGAGGTGAGAAAGAGGAGTGCACTGGGAGAAAGGGAAAGGGAGAAGCAGAACAGGATAAATTATCTCACATAAAAGAGGCAAGAAAAAAAATTTATCATGTAAAGGAAGATGGGGAAGGTGGCAGGGAACTCTTGAACCTTACTCTCATTGAAATTGACTCAAAGAGGGAATAACACAAACTCTATTGGGTACAGAAATCTACCTTACCCTACAGGTAAGTAGGAAGGGAAGGGAATAAGAGAAAAGGGGGTGATCAAAGGAATAGTAGATTGTGGGAGGGGGTAGTTAGAAACAAAATCCTTTTGTGGAAGGACAGGGTTGAAAGGAGAGAGAGAATGGAATAAATGGGGGGAAATAGGATGGAGGGAAATACAGTCAGTAATCATAACTGTGAAAAGATTTTTGAAGCAAGTTCCTCTGAAGAAATCCTTATTTCTCAAAAATATAGAGATCTGAGTCAAATTTATAAAAATAATAGCCATTCCCCAATTTTAAGTGGTCAAAAGATATGAACATTTTTCAGATGAGGTAATTAAAACTATCAAAGCTATGAAAAAATGCTCCAAATCAGTATTGATCAGAAAAATGCAAATAAAAACAATTTTGAGGTAATATTTCACTCCTATTATATTAGCTAATAGGGCAGAAAAGGAAAACTGCCAATGGTGGAGAGCATGTGAGAAAACTGAGACACTAATTCACTGCTGGCAGAATTGTGAATTGATTCAATCATTATGTAGAGCAATTGGGAACTATGCCTAAAAGGCTATAAAACTTTGCATACCTTTTGACCTAGCAATACCAGTGCTAGTTCTATATCCCAAAATGAGATTTTTAAAAATGAAAAAGACCTATATGTACAAAAATATTTATAGCAGCTCTTTTCTGGTGGCAAAGAATTGGACATTGCCCATCAATTGGGGAATGGCTGAACAAGTGTAGTATATGATTGTGATGGAATATTATTGTTCTATAAGAAATGATGAGCAGGACGCTCTCAGAAAAACCTGGAAAGACTTACATTAACTGATGCAAAGTGAAATGAGCAGAACCAAGAGAACCTGTACAGGAGAAATAGTAGTAACAATGGCTACAAGGTACCCTAATTCACCTTCTCCTGAGAGAAGATGAGAACAGTCTCTAAGAATCAGATCCCTGCCCATTATACCCATTGTAAGGTTCTCTTCTCCTTTTATTGATTATAGCTCTTCTTCCATAGGTGCATTTATCATTGGTATACCTTCATCCAAGTAGTGAAGCAAGATTTCTCCCCTTACCCCTTTTCAATCCTTCCCTTTGGTTCTTTGACTATTCTCTCCTAGACTCACTTTTTTTCCTGAGGACAATAGAAGTTATTTTCTCTCCTTTGTTAGCCTATTACTTTATTAGGATACATGTAGAGATCTACTGGACTTATCTTTATAATGGCTTGCAAGCTGAAAATGTTAATAATTCAGTGCAAGTATTTCCATCTTGGAAACTGGCAAAGACTGTTTCTTCACTATCACTTCTATTTGCTTTCCCCTACATCTCCTCATATAGTTTGAAAGAGATCACTTAATGATCTCTTTATTGATATTTTCCTATTGTTGTCTTGGTTGTTCATATTTATTTACCTTTCTTGTATTTTTGTTGCCTGGAATATTTGAAAAGCAAAAGATTTCTTAAGTTCTAGTGTTCTTTACAGTAATGCTTTGAACAACTCTATCACTTCAATTGATTTCTGTGTGTGTGTGTGTATTTTCATTTATAGGCTCAGGTTGGCAAGATATGTTACTAGGGGGTTGAATGTTGAGTTTCTTCACTCCTTTGAACACATTTTGTCCTATAATTTGTGGTGAATACAGAATAAACTTGTGTAATTCAAATTTCCCTACCTTTATATTCAAACATCTTCCTCCTGGTATCTTGCAAAATTTTATTCTTTGTAATTGGAATTTTTAAATTTATACCCTCTGTGTTTTTAAGTTTCCAGCACAATTTGTCCCTCCTCCTCTCCCAGGTGATCTTTAGATTCTTAGACTGACATTTTGTTTTATTTTTTCAGAAGTTCTGCAGTGTTTCTTTTATATGTTTTTCCAATATGGTATTCAGTTTTCCTTATTTTCCATGTTTTGGAAATCAATATATTTCCCATAAATGGAGCTAATTTTCATTTACCATCATTGCATTTTTCTTCTTTTCTTCCAGATTTTCCTCCACATCTTTTTGTTTGTATTCCAAATCAATGGTTCTCTTTTGTTTCTTTGGCCAGATTTTTGTCACTGTGGATTCAAGTTTAGGTTTTCTTTTTATTTGTTTATTTTGTTGTGGCTGTTGTCCAGTTGTTTCAGTCATATCTGACTCTTTGTGACCCCATTTGGGGTTTTCTTGGAAAAGATACTGGAGTAGTTTGCCATTTCCTTCTGCAGCTCATTTTACAGATGAGGAAACTGAGACAAACAGAATTAAGTAATTTGCCCAGGGTCATACTGTTAGTAAGTATGTGAGGCCAGATTGGAAGTCAGGTCTTCCTGACTCCAGGCCCAGCATTCTAACCACTGTACTATCTAGTTGCCTCATTTCTTTTAAATAGACTACAAATAATGCTTTCACAATTCTTATAGCTCCCTTAAATCACTCAGGAATTTACTTCTGTAATGCAGTTCTCTCTTCCACAAATTAGATGTATTTGCCTCATTAGATGTATTTATTCATTATTCTTAGTCTCTGGGCTACAAGGTGGTACAGTGGGTATAATGAAAGATTTGGAGTCAGGAAGACTTTAGTTCAAATCTTGCCTCACATACATATGAACTGTGTGACACTGGATATATTATTTATCTTCTTTCAGCCTCAGTTGTTATATATGTAAATGGAGCATATAAAGTTTTGTTGAGAAGATTAATTGAGATAATATTGTAAACCACTTTCCCAAATTTAAAATGCAATATAAATTCTGGCAATTAATATTGTCTTGTAACAGTTATTCAGAAATATTTGGACTTATTTGTACATCCTGAAGGCAATCTTCCCTTCTGTTTTTGAAATCTTCTTTGTTGGCTTATCTCCTTGTTCTCAATGTCTTTAAATGAATTTTGGGGAAAAATCACACACACACATATAACAGAGGCAGGGACAGAGAGATAGAGAGAAAGAAACATGTATTAGCAGTCTGAGAGGTCATCTTCATGACTCAGAAAAAGCCTATTCCTTTATAAGTCACTTGACCTGGAAGTTCCACATTAGCCCCTTAAATATGCTCCTTGCTTCATCTCCTAGACCTTTTCTCTAATCCCTTCTTCAAATAACTTGTAAAGTGATTTTTCTCCAAATGTAGCTCTGACTATGTCACTCTCCTATTCCACTGTCTTTCTATCACTTCAAAAATAAAATATGAACTTTTCTTCTTTGTGTTTAAAATCCTTTCAGCACTAAATTACCTTCTTGGCACTATTATCCATCTTCCCATACTTTACAACCCAGAAACTCAAATACAACACTTCATCTTTTATCTCTCTGCCTTTTCATTGGGTCTTCCCTATGCCTAGAATTTACTTCCTCCTCATTTCAGACACTGATAATCAGTTTCCTTCACTGCTCAGCTCAAAATTCACCTCCTCCATAAGGCCTTTCCTGGATTATCCACTTAGTAATGCATTCCACCATTATTTGTTTTTCTATTTCATATACACCTATATTTGTACATGGGCAGCAAAGTGGAAGACTCATCTTCCTGAGTTCAAATCTGGCTTCAGACACTTACTAGTTGTGTGACTCTGGGCAAGTCACTTAATCGTATTTGACTCAGTTTCCTTATCTGTAAAATGAACAGGAGAAGAAAATGGCAAACCACTCCAGTATCTTTACCAAGAAAACACCAAATGGAGTCACTTGAAGAATCAGATTTGACTGAACGAACTCAACAGAAACAACAATATTTATATGTTATGATGACAATGATGAGCAGCACCAAATATACTTTCAAATCAATCATGGAGACAGAGCTTCTGTATATTGCCCCATTCCTGCCTCATTAGGAAGGAGAACCTGGGAAACCATGAAGCTGCTACTTGGGAAGTTGCAACTTTGGGAGGAATTCAACTACTATGTTCCTTTAGGGGGAGGAAGAAGCTCAAGATCTGGTAGATTCCTCATTTAAATAATTCTTTATTTTAACTTGTTCTGTTAAGATGTAAATATAACAAATTTTAAAATTGTGCATTTTATACAATAATTATTTTCTATTGTCTCCCCCTTTAATTTATGGTGTTATGATAAAAATCCCAGTTGCCCCACTCTAGTTATGCTCTTGCTTCTGCCATCAGAATTTCATTCTTGTGAGCTGTCCAGCTCTGCTGGACTGACTTTTGAATATTCTAACTTTATTTTCTTTAAACTTAAAATTGGGGGGAACAAATCAGACTATTTAAGGCCTTCCTTTCCCTGTCATAATAGATAACTGAATGTTGCACTCTGTGTAAGAGGTACTAAGGGCTCTTAAAAATAATTATTTCTGAAAACTACAAGCCTCTATATCACTATTGACAATGCATCATGAAGTAAGTAAATATGGTTTCTATACAAACTGATTAGTTATGTAAAATAAATAGAAACAACAAAAATTAAACCCAAAAAAGTAAAATAGAAAAATATCTCCTCACTGCAGAAGAAAGTCGTAGGGTAAGTTTTATGTTCTAGGCAACAAAATGTTCTATAAATCTTTCTTTCTATATCTCTTTTACAGTGATAGAAGCAGTGTTGAGAGGTTGTAAGGACAAAAATAAACTCTTCCTTTTGTGCATGACCAACAATGAATAGATCTCATGGGTGATCCAAAAAGTAACTGATTTTTAAGAGGTAAGCAAGCATGGACCTTCTGTACCTGAGCTTCGCTAAGTTAAGCCTAGCCTAGTTAAGAAGGTTTTAATAATTGTTCTCTTTGCTCCCACTCTCTCCCCTCTCCAACCTATTCTCCAAGTGACAGTCAAAATACTCTTTCTGAAGCACAGACCTGACCATTATACTATACCCAAGTATTGTCAATGCTCCCTCTAGGATAAAATGCAAGCTTCCCACTTTCACATTTAAATCCTTGCACAGTCTGGCTCTAGCCTACCTTTCTGAATTTACTCCCTACTGCTTCCTTTCACAAACCCATAATTCCAGCTATAATAGCCTACTAAAAGTTCACATTACTTGTAATTCTGCCTTCCATGTCTGTCCCTCTATACAGGCTGTCCTGAATGTACCTAATGTACTTAATGCCTTTCAAATTCTTAGCTCCTTAACTTCAGCTCAGGTACCACCTCCTCCTAGAAGCCTTACTATATCCCCTAGTACGCTCTCTAGCTCTCTAACTTTTATTGTACTTATTTATCGACTTGCATATTGAATCTACCAATAGCATACATGTTTTTTTGAGAACACATATGATTTTTCATTTTTGTCTTTCTGAGAATAGTGCCTTAAATGTACTAGATGATTAATGAAATCTATGGTCATTAATGACCTGCTAATCACCAAAAATAATGATTTGTTTTTTTTCAATTCTTATCCTTACTGACCTCTCTGCATAACTGGAAACTATGAACCTTCTCATTCTACTAGATAATTTCCTCTTCCATCAGACAATACACTGTCCTAGTTTTCCCTCTACTTTCATAAACATCACTTCTCTGTCCCCATGGCTAATTTAACATACTTAGTTTCAATTTTCACCAAGACTATCCTGGACCTAATTCTCTTTTCTCTTTACTCTCTTCCTTGTTAATCTCCTTCAGTTTACTGGTTTCAATTTCCAAGAAGATGTCTTCCAAATCTATATTTCCTACTCTTACCTCTTTTCTGAGCTATAGACCTGAATCTTCATTTGCCTACAAGACTTTGCCATCTAAATATCTCTACAGAACCTTAAACTCAACACATCCTAGACATTTTATCTTCCCTCCTAAACATGTTCCTCTTTCTGACTTCACTAATTCTGTTACTGGCACTACATAATAGGAGCTTAATAAATGCTCATTGATTTACTGACACAGTCGAATATGGATAGAAACCTTGATGCCTTCCCTCTCCTCCATTTTTCCATATATATATATATATATATATATATATATATATATATATATATATACACACACACACACACACACACACATACATACATATATACATATATACATAGATAATGTATTTATGTGTGTATATGTATATATATGTATACATGTATATACATGTATATTGTCTTCCTTTAAGACATTTTAAATTATACTAACTCTGTGAAGCCTTTCCTTAATCCCCTAATTCAAAATTATCCTTCTTTCTTTTTAACTATCCTAAAACTACCTCTTTTGTATATATCTTCATTATTATACTTATCTCACAATAATAACACCACTTAGCTGTAAAAGCAACTTTTTCTTTGAAATACAGCCACATCTTCAAAGTCTAACCTATTATCCATGTCATGGGGGGAGATCTGACAATAACAAAGTAAGGGACTGTCAGCCTAAGTGATGTATAGTGGAGACTCTATGCCCTGAAACCACTATAGCAACCTGGCAGAAACCCTGAAACTATTAAAGTTAGTGACAATATAAGGGAAAACATTGGAGGAATTCATCAATATCTAGCTGATTCATGTAATAACAAACAAACACCAGGAAAACCAAACAGAAGCAACAAACAAGATGTATTTAGGAAAGAATCCAGAACAACAAAGCCCATAAGAAATCCTAGTTTCCCTAATTTGTAATTTAAAGTAAATGTCAAAAGATTAAGGTAATATAATGAGTAAAAGCAGCACAAAGGAAAGAGAGGATGTGAACATTTTCTGGTCATTATTTAACCTTTTTATAATCAAAATCCAATAAATCCAACACAATCAAAAGATTTGCTGGACCAAGCAAAAAGAAAAGTTGCATACCATTAACACAATATATGACAGAAGAGTTACAACAAGGGAATTGACCAAAACTCTAGCTTTTTGAAAATATGGAAAGTGGTAAGGATGTCTAATATTGGCTCCAACATTTCACAGTAGTGCATTTATTACCAGCAAAGTACTTTACCAGCTTCCTCTTGGACGCATACATGTTTCCTGTTTTTTTTTTCAATAGAATATATCATATTCATGATCAAAAAAGACCATCAGTGACAATTGCAGATGTAAGTTGTGTATTTTTGTAAATGAGATGATAGAAACAATTCAGCATATCAAAGCAGGTTTCAAAATGTGGAATTGATTACATACCTAGAAAGACAAAATCAGATGACTAGAGTTATATATCAGAAGATCTTTATAAACAAAAAGATGACACATTCCATGCTACAACTCAAAATCCCAAAAGATCCCTAATAATTCAATAAATAAACTGGTTAAACCACATATAGGTGTGAGAGAGTAAAATGTACATATATGCATGTGTATATATGTACACCTGTATGTATACATACAAAAATATTCTTGTCTATGTATATGTGTGTTATATGGATAAAACACATCAACACACCTTTTATATCCTACCCTTACTCTATAATCTCACTATATATGAGTGTGTATGTACATTTGTGTGTATATATACTTACATATATTATTTATGTGTACATACATACATACATATAGAAAATAAAATTTTGTTTATATCCTTTTTTTTGCATTACTTAAATTTTCCTTTGTTTCCTATTTCAAGAGAGGCATTCTGTAGAACAAAGACTATCATTTAAGGAAAAAATGAAAAGAGAAAAAATAATCACTAAATCAGATTGATATGTAGAAAAAATTAAAAACAGATACAATGTTTCTCAACCTTGTACCTCTCAACTATGCAAAGGGTTTAGTAGAAGTGTCTTTTTATTTCCCTTTTTTAAGGACCACATTTAATCTTTGTTTTTTACTGTTTATTTTCAATTATTTTGAATTTATAATTATACACATTTTCATTGTTACAGCTATTATGTATATTGATTTCTTGGCTCTGATTATTTCACTATGAATCAGTCACATACATCTCTCCATATTTTTCTGAATTCATTATGTGTGTTATTTCTTACACCACAATAAGTTTACATATCAAAATTTATTTAGTTTTGCCCCCAATTAATCAGCATGACTGTGTTTCCATTTTTTGTTACTACAGAAAAAGTGTTACTAAAAATATTTTCTTGTATATTGAAAATTTCTTTTTATTAGTGACTTCCTTGGGACATATGTCTAGCAGTGTAATCTCTGGGTCAATGGCTATGGACATTTTATTTCATTTTATTTACGTAATTCCAAATTATTTTTTTCAGAATTATTATACTGATTATACTTCCTGCAATAGCTCCAATATTCCCCATCATTTGTCATCTTTCCCATAATACTGTGTGTGAGGTTCAATCCTCAGGATTGTTTTGATTTGCATATATCTTATTATTAGTAATTTGGAGCATTTTTTCATATAAATGTTAATACTTTGCAATTCTTTTAATGTTCTTGTTCAGTTGTGTCTGTTTGGACCCCATTTAGCGTCTTCTTGGTAAAGATGCTGGAGTTGTTTGCCATTTCCTTCTCCAGCTCATTTTACAGATGAGGAAACTGAGGCAAACAAAATTAAGTGACTTGCCCAGGGTCATGTAGCTAGTGTCTGAGGACAAATTTCAACTCAAGTCCCCTTGACTACAGGGCCAGTGCTCTATCCACTGAGCAACTCAGCTCTCCACATCCCAGGATCAGATGACACATTTTGCCATTGTCAATCACTTAACATTGAAGGAAAAAATACAATGTATCAAATTATTTGGGGACCCAGTAAAGCAGATGTTCCCATCCACAATTGTGAAAAATCATTTGCTATCTCTTAAAGATTACCTCAACTCCACCATCTGAGATCAAATGGATGTCTTTAATTGTTGGAAAAATATTTTGTTACCTCTCCATCCTTGCTGCTCTAGAACAAGGAATACATTCTCATTTGTTAATAGTTCTTGCAAAGTGCATTCCAAATATTACCCTAGAAACCACCCTTTTATGCCTGTTTGATTTCCCTTCCTCCAACTCTCCCTCATCTGTGAAAAGTGTCATTTACCTATCATAAATGCTGCTGATGGGCTGTGTATTGTAATGTGGACCTGAAAAGTTATAAAAACCAAAACTACTTTCAGAAGCAGAAGCCAGCAGACTTCCTTAGCATGCTAATGTGTTTTTTTTTTTCTTTTCAGTTTGGTTACACAAGTTATTTTATACAAAGTTACACACAAAGTTACACAAGCTTCATACAGTTACACAAGTCAGAATTTCTAGCTTGTGAGTGAGATTCTACTCTCCAGAAACCCAGGGCAAGATATCCTCCAACAACATATTTTTGTTTCTTCTTTTTTTAGTTATGTCTGACTCTTCGTGATCCTGTTTGGGGTTTTCTTGGCAAAGACACTGGAGTGGTTTGCCATATACTTCACCAGTTCATTTTACAGATAAGGAAACTGAGATAAATAGGGTTAAGTGACTTGCCTAGGGTCACATTGCTAATATGTGTCTAGGCCACATTTTAACTCCGGAAGAAAAGTCTTCTTGTTTCTAGGCCTAGCACTCTATCTACTACACCAAATAGCTGCCCTTCTACCCTCAACAACCCATTAGTAAGAATGATTTCTTGGACTGGTTTCTATCATGAAAGCTAGATGAGAGGGCAGTGAGTTGTGTCTCATGGTCTTAGAAAAGTCATTGTACTTCTTTGGGCTTTCTCAGGGAATATTCATGATGCCTAAGTTCCCTTCCAGCTCTAAAGTTTAAAAATATATAAAATAGCAAGCAGGGTAGTTAAGATCTGGTGTAGAAAAATGTCCTGGAACATCGGTCATTTAACAGAGAGATCTGATTAGGGACTGGACCAGGAGTTACTGTAGAGATGCCAAGGTGCCAGCATAAGAGCCTTGGGCAACTAGAAGGGCATTTCAAAAATAAACTGTCAATTTGACAATTTTTCCTGGGGTTGGCTCTGATACAAAGAACACAAAGGACACTTTAAGACAGCATACTTCCTGCCAAGTGCTAAGGGGGATAATAAGATCAGCATATTTCAGGTTATAAGGAGTATCATAATTAAAGAATAAAGCTTATTTTTACATTTTGCAAACTTCCTAAAAATAGCAAATTGCTAAAAGAATGAGTTTGGGGGCATTTAACTTGAACATCTTAAGATATAAAAATAGCCCATTTATGCTGTTATCTTTCTGATTATGAACAAACTCTCCTCATTTATCTTAAAAATTTGTTCTTCAACTTTTTGGCTTACTTTCAAAATTTTGAAAAATCAATTCAAACAAACAAAAACCAAGCATTTTTTCAAAAGGGCATTTATGGTGTATTGGGGAGTTAGCACATTAGTACAAAGCTCTGTGTTCAGCTTAGCAATTAAATTCAAATGTGTTTGCATCCAGACCCAGATCCAGAGAAAACCAGCTGCAAATATCTGCACAACTTTAAAGGATTTATGCCTCTGTTATATACAGAATCTGCAAAACACCTGCTTCAGCTGCTACCCAGATTAAAAAAAATCATAGAAATGCTCGATTGTGCTGACATGATTCTGGAGGAATTATGGGCCTAAGTTCACATAAGCTTCATAGTTCTAACATGAATGCCAGATGGAGATTCTTCTTGATGTCAGGTGTTAGAGCTGCTTGTCTGAAGAAAGCTATTCTCTGGTTCCCAAACATATGCTTCAACTATCATTAGTAGCTATATTCAATACAATTCAATTAACTTCAACAAACTTTTGTCAAGGACCCACTTTTGCAAATTATCTACTGTGCTAAGTTTTGGGGATAAAAAGAATAATGGAAACAGTTCTTCCCCTCAAAGAGCTTACATTCAATTAAGGTGGAAGGTAGATAAAACACACACATAGAGAAAAACAGAATGAGGAGTGCAAAAACTATAAAAACCTGGCTGGTTGGTATGTGATCTGAGCCTTGAAGGAAACTGGGAATTCTAAGGAGCAGAGGTGGAAAAGATGAACATTCTAGGCACCAGCAGCAGTCTGTGCAAAGGCACATTAATGGGAGATGGGATGTACAAAAAGAAAAAACACTTGGCTCCCATTAAAAAATTTTATTGAGGCTTTTTGTTTTCTCACATCAGTCATTTCCCAATATACTACCCCTGCCCTGCCAACAGAAACTTTCTTTGCAATAAAGAAAAACAATTCAACAAAACTGACCACAACACTGACCTGCTCTTATATTTATGTCTCTGCTATATTCTCCAAGGAATGGAGTGGGGGAGGAGGCAGAATAAGGTCCTCTCCTCTCCTCTTCTCTTCCCTTCTCCTCTCTCTCTCTCTCTCCCTCGTTCTCTCTCTCCCCCCTTATTCCCTTCTCCATTTTTCTGTTTCTGTGTCTCTCTGTCTCTGTTCTCTCTCCTCTCTCTGTATGATATGCATAAGAATGTATGCATATATGTATACACACACATATACATACATATATACATATCCATCCATACACACACATTGAGAATATGTCAATTATGATAGACTCTTAGGTAAAATTTTCAGGTATAACAAGCTATTACTGATCTCAGTTCCTTTAAAGATGCCACAAAATATCAGTTTCTGAGAGTTAATCAGGCACTAGGTACATTATTCACACCAAGCAATCAAGATGGAGGACCTGGAGGCCAAAAAAAGGACTGGTGGCAATAATAAATGATGACAACCATGTACTCCTGCATCTGAATTGAGTGCATTATAAAAAAGTAAAGACAAACTTCAAGCACCACTGGGGCCTTCAATTTGGCGAAAAGTGACCTCCTTCTTACTAGAGGTGTTTTCATCATAGCTCCTTTGTTCTCTATTTTTCTCCTTATTGACTCTCTTTTACACTGTGATTGGAGAGAACCTGTTCTGGTCCTGTGCTTTATTAGAATTATAGCTCCTTCGCATCAGACAATTTTTGAGAAAAGCAAATGTGGAGATTAGCTAGGCAATGTTCAGTTGCTTTTTATCATGTGCCATTATTTCACTACTAATCATTCTTGGTCAAGAGTTCTTAATCTCTGTGTGAGTGAGTGAGTGTGTGTGCATGTGTGATGGACCCTTCTGGCAGTCTGGAGAAATCTATTGGCCTCTTCTTAGAATAATGCTTTTAAATGCATAAAATAAAATACTTGAAATTAAAAAGGAAAGCAATTATATTGAACTCCAGATATCAAAATTTTAACAAAAAAAAAAGAAGTTTATGGTAAGAACCTCTTTTCTAGAGGCTGCTTAGTGAAATGAATACCAGAAGCATACATGTAGTGAGTCACTTAACCTCTCATTTTCCCAGGAAACTCTCTAAGACTCTAAATCAGAGCAAGTTCTGATCTGCATTGGCAGAGAGGAATTTCCTCACGGGAAAACCTCAGATTCAGTAAAACAACAACAAAAAAAATGCTCAATATTATAATATTGTTATCTATCAAAAAGGGCTATCTGATATAGATAAAGGAGTATTTGGGCAAAAGCTTAATGGGGAATCAATTTTCTTCTTGTTTCCCTTGTTTCCCTAGGATGCTTTTAGCAAAATAGTTATTGAATGCAAAGTTCATTGTTATATTTCTTGTCCAAATATAGTTCCTCGAAGGTGATGGTTGGAAAGGAAAACCCTAATAGACTCAGATTTAGAGCTAGAATACTTCTTAAAGGTCATTTAAACTAACCCTCTGGTCTTGCAGAAGAGGAAAGAGAGTCTCAGAAATTTTAAATGATTTGCTCAAAGCTACACACAGCAAATAGCAGAACTGAGACTTACAAACTAGGTTTTCTGATTCCAAATCCTATATCCTTTTCCTTGTACTATACATATCATACATAGCCCACATTATGTCAAGTCCCCATATTAATAATGTGGGGGCAAAGTTCTTTGTTTGCCCCGCTTCCTTCTCTCCGTTCCCTTGCAAATCCCATTCACTATTTCATAAATCTGCTGTTACCTTTCTGCAAATGACTCCTGACAAAATATCTCTCTTTAAAAAGGTTTTATTGACATGTTTTGTTTTCACATTAGAAGCATATGTAGATTATCTCTGCACTATGGGAGTTCTCTTATAACAAAGTTACACAATTAAATAAAGTTAACAATAGAGTAACTTCATCTGAAAGTGTAAGCAACATGCTATTATCTATAGCAAGCAGTCATACTCTATGTTTGTTTTGAAATGAATAGAAGTGGGGGCAGCTAGGTGGCGAGTAGCTAGAGCACTGGCCCTGAAGTCAGGAAGACCTGAGTTCAAATCTGACCTCAGATCAAACACTTGACACTTATTAGCTGTGTGACCCTTGGCAAGTCACTTAACACCAATAGCCTTAAAAAAAAAAAGAAAAAGAAAGAAATGAATAGAAGTCTATTTCTTCCTACTCTACTTCTTACCTTACTGAAAAAAAGAGAAAAAGAAAAACAAATTCATTAAACAAATAAGCATATTGATGCAAAACAAAATCATCATTCACTATATATGTATACATGTATGTATCTGGTTGTGTGCATGTGTGTGTACATGTATCTGTATGAGACATATGCTTCATTCTGCATCCTGAACCTAACACCTCTCTATCAAGACGAGGATAATGTGCTTCATCATTAGTTCTCTGGAATCATGGATGATCGTTGTATTGACCATAGTTCTTACAATTTATTCTACCTTTACAATGTGTTATTATTGAAAGTTTTCTGCTGATTCTCCTAATTTCATTCTTCATTAGTTAATAAAAGTCATCAAATTGTCTATATTTGTAGTATGCTTTAGTATAAATTGTTCTTCTGGTTCTGCTAACTTCATTTTGGATCATTTCATAAAAGTCTTTCCATGTCTTTTTTTTTTAAATCATCTATTTCCTCTTTCCTTATGGTATCATAGTGGGGCAGCTAGGTAGTGCAGTAGATAGAGCACTAGGCCTAGAGTCAGGAAAACTCATCTTCAAGAGTTCAAAATCTAGCCTCAGATGCTTACTAGCTGTGTGATCCTGGGCAAGTCACTTAACCCTGTTTGCCTTGGTTTCCTCATTTGTAAAATGATCTGGAGAAGGAAATGGAAAAGCACCCCAGTATCTTTGCCAAGAAAACACCAAATAGCGTACAAAGAGTTGGACATAACTAAGAAGTGATTTGACAACAACAAACAGTATTATAATGTTCTGTCACATTCATATCCCTTGCCTTATTCAACCATTCCTCAATTGATCATTCCACATTTTGTGTTTGTTTTGTTTTTTGACATCACAATAAGGGCTGGTATAAATATTTTGTGCAAATATAGGACCTTTTCTTATTGTTTTGATCACTTTTAGGTATAGGACTAGCAGTGGTAATTCTGGTTAAAGGATATGCACTATTTAATGACATGTATAATTCCAAATTGCCTTCCAGAATGACTTTCCATTCACAAATTTACTACCAACACTGTGTCAACAAGCTGTTCCTAGCAGCAACAACATTTATCTTTTCATTTTGGTCCTATTTGCCAATCTGATAGTTTTAAGGTAGAATCTCAGATTTGCCTCAATTTGCATTTCTCTGGTTAATTAATTATTTAGAACATTTTTCATATGGCTTTCTGTAGCTTCCATTTCAGAGATTCAGAGATCCAGGACAATATTTACAAATAGGTTTAGGTCATTTCTACCTGGATTAGCCAAATTAATTTCAAACTAAATATGGCTAACACTATAAATTGATTATATTTCTCCCTAAATATGTTCCCTTTTTCCTATCTTCAAGACACTTAGATTTTCTTTGACTTTTTTTCTCTCTAATCTTTTATAATACTAAAGTCCTATTAATTCTTCTTCTCCAATAGCTCTCCACTGTCCTCTCTATACCTACTCCCAAGGACCTAGTATCCTCATTGTGGATAGCTAAAACTACTACAGAAGCTTATTAATAAGTCTTCTTACACACATTCTTTTCCTCAATGTATTTATCCATATTCCTGTCACAACAACCATCCACACATTGGAGAAGAATCTTCAGTGACTTCCTAATCTCTACAAAATAAGATTTAAACTTGCTTCTCATTCAAGACTTTTCAAATTTTTTTTGTATATTACAGATATAGTCTTATTTAGCTCCTCCATGAGCTCTGCATACTAAAAGCACTGAACTACCCCGCCCCCTGAACTTACCACACATTTTCCCAAGCCCATGTCTTTGCTTAAGCAATTTGCTGTCCTTATAATATTTTCCCTTGGCCTCTTTGCAAGTTAATCCTACAAATCCTTTAAATTCCTACACACTCTTTTGAAACTGCACATGAATAAAAAGCTTGATGTCTTGACCATTAGGTGTATAAAAGCTTTGACATTTTATCATACTATGTGAATATCTAGTATATGAAATTCTGTGTCTCTTAGAATCTATCATTCATGGTGGACAATTTGATCAGAAAGACAACCATTTAAATTCCATTATATCTGCTAAGATTACTAATTCATTAATGACTAAATTTTATATTGAAACTAGTCTTGAGATGAAAAACAATTTTCATGTCCAAGAAAGAATCTTTAACAAAAGAAATTATGTACCTTAAACTCAACTTGTCCAAATATCAAATATGTTATCTTATCCCCTCAACCAAGGGTGAAGAACCTAGGGCCTCAAGGCCACGTGTGGCATTCTAGGTCCTTGGGTGCAGCCTTTTGCCTGAGTCCAAGTTTTACAGAACAAATCCTTTTATTAAGGGGATTTCTTCTGTGAAGTTTTGATTCAGTCAAAGGGCTATACTTGAGGATCTAGATGGCCACATGAGGCCTTGAAGCCACAGGTTTCCCACCCCTACAACCCTCTTCTCTTCCAACCTTCCCTATTTCTTTTGAAGTTAGTCTCCCAAAGGTATAGCCTCAGCATTTTTCCTGAATTCCCCATTTTTTTCCTCTATAACATATCCAAATAGTAACAAATTCTTGCTTTTCCTATATTCACAACATCTGCTACATACAACCCCTCCTCTCTACTCATGCAGCTGCCACTTTATCTGGGGCTTTTATCCCTTCTTACACCACCCTCCTAACTGTTCTCCTCAACTTAAGACTTCCCCCACTCCAGTGCATCCTACACAGTCTGTCAAAGTAACTTATTTAATCTAGATGAGGGAATCGTTCCTGGGTTCCTGACTATGAGGTTCAAAGTTCTCTCTTGGTGCCCCTATGATTCCACAGCAGTAGCTTTGCCTGAACCTATCTAGGATGTTTTTTTTTGCCTCTAACATCCCCACCCCAGCCCCAACTTTCCAGTGAAATACAGATCTTTGATGCACAGAAATAATTCCACCAAAAGCTGTACTTCTATGAACAATAAAAATCTACCTGATCTCATTCCTCAATTAGTAAGTTGCTCTTACCTCATCATTCTTGCATTATCCCAATGATTCTAAACCCCCAAAAGCCTTTATTCAAATATTCTTCCACATCCACCATTAACCACTCTCTAATTCCTATTCCCCTCTACCCCATACCACAAAGGTCCCATTGCACTTCCAACTGTGCTCTCTGGAATGCCAATTCCATAAGTAGCAAACTGACTTTCATCTTAAACCTCTTCTTTATCACTTCCTCCCTCTTCTTGTACTCACTGAGACCTGGCTTTGATGAGGATAGTATCTAGACCCCAGAAATGAAAAATCCTGTATTTTCCCACCAAATATCTGGCATTCCCCTGAGGCTATAATCCCATTAACTGGCCTTTCATTGTGGCTACACTCAATCTCCCAATTCTGTTACACTTAACCTAGTCTAGTCCTCTATTTTCTTACCTCCTTATGGCCCCAGGCCATTTCCCATACTTAATCCTAGCTAGGCTCCATTTTCCCTTGGCCACATGGTCCAGGTCCCAGGAGTTCTATTCACCCCAGCTTACTGGCCACTCTCATTCAGATGTTCCTTAGACTCCTCCTTCCAGTCACCCCAAACTAATTGGCCACTCCTAGATCCCTCCACATAGTCTTTCTGCATATAAGGTCATCTTGTCTCCATTAAGGTGCTCAGATTCTTAAAATCTAGCCATTGCTCAGATTCTTAGAATATAGCCAATACCTCACAGACTCTCAGCTTCCTTAAGACTCTGGTTAATATGGCAGATCTTTAGTTAACCTTGTCTTTGGCTGAAAGAAGGCTTGAGTCGAATTCTTTCAGGCAGGATCCACACATTGTGTTCTTGGGGTCCCAGCACCCCTAAACCTCTAGATCTCATCAGCTCTCTCCTCATGGCCACCCTTAATAGCACTATTTTACTTTTATTCATAACCCTTGGATCATTGGTCATAGTTGGGTGTTGTTCCTTGTTCCCCATTACTACTGCTAGGATCTCTCTCTTCTATAATTAATCAGTAACCTCTCCTTCTTTGAGGTTCATTCATTACATATTTATCACCCAATCGAAATTCTGATGGCTATTGTCTCCAAAAAATCCAGAAAGCTCTTTTTCCTTCCTCAGTGAGTTCAGTGCCTGTTTCACAATCTTTGTCTCCACCCCATACCCTTGCCCTTACACTAGAGGATTACAGAATACTGCCTCAAACATGGTAACTTCCCAGTACCTCAACTTGTTCATTTACTATTACATGCACTTCCACTTCACCTTTGTTACACAGAGATTGGCATACTTTTGATCATGACATTATTTACAGATGTTTCACTTCTATGTTCATAAACTGTACAATTCCTTTATCTGATTATACTATTTTACTGGTGTATCTTTCCATATAACATATGAACCCAACCTTGTTCTTCATCCTCATCATGACCTACAACCTCTCTGCCCCTCATTTCTTTCCAAGACCATCACTCCTGCAATGGCTACACTTTCCTTCTTTCCCTGTCTTGACCCCTTTTCAAACCAATTCAACTCGACAGTGTCCTGTTCTCCCGAGTTCTTTACCCCTTTATCCTATAGCCAATTATGCCTTCCCAAACCAGAAGGTTGTCTTAATCTCATTATTTGGTGTCTTTGCTCTTATTCACCTCCTGTTTAATATAGAGAAAACCATTGTCACACTTACTAGTTCCACTAAAAATATTTTTAATGTTGTTGTTCAGTCATATCCAACTCTTTGTGGCCCCTTTGGGGTTTTCTTGGCTAAGATAATGGAATGGTTTGTCATTTCTTTCTCCAACTCATTTTATAGATGAGGAAACTGAGGCAATTGGGGTTAAGTGAATTGCCCTGGGTCACATAATTAATAACTGTCTGATGCTAGATTTGAATTCAGGTCTTCCTGACTCCAGGCTTGCTGGCCCATCTACTCTGCCACCTAGCTGTCCCATGATATTATACATAATCTCAAATGGGTCCTCAGTGCAACAAGGCAATTTTTTTGTACCTCCCTAATCAATTCACTATCCCTCTCAAGATATTGATTACTCCAACCTTTTCATGCCTTTGGTAATACTGGTGAGGATGGGATCTAGACCCCAAAAAGGAAAAACCCTGGACTTTCCCACATAGCCAAATCTCTGGCATTCCCCTGAGGCTATAATTCTATCAATTGACCTTTCATTGTGGCTATACCCAATCTCCCAATTCTCTGTTACCCTTAACCTAGCCTAGCCTTCCATTGTCTTACCTCCCTCTATAGTCTTACCTCCCCATGGCCCCAGGCCATTTTTCACCCTTAATCCTAGCTAGGTTCCATTCTTCCTTGGCCACATGGTCCAGGTCCCAGGCATTCTGTTCACCTCAAATTACTGGTCACTCCTATTCAGATCCTCCTTAGAACCTTCCTCCAGTCACCACAAACTACCTGGCCACTTCTAGATCCCTCCCACAGTCTTTCTGTATATTAGGTACATCTTGTCTCCATTAAGCTGCTCAGATTCTTAGAATCTAGCCAATACCTCACAGACTCTCAGATTCCTCAAGAGTCTAGCTAATATGGCGGAACTTTAATAAACCTTGTCTTTGGCTGAAAGAAGACTTGGATTGAATTCTTTCTGGCAGGACCTGCATGTTGTGATCTCAGGGTCCTAGCACTAAACCTCTATACCTCATCAGTACCTTGTCCCCATTCTCTCAACTGACAACCTTGCCTCATAATTCACTGAAAAAATTGAGGCCATCCATAAACAGGTTGCTCTTCTCCTCTTTTCTATATCTCATAACATATAGACACCTTTTGCTACCATCTCATCCTTTACTCAAAGAGGTGGTCTTTCTTTCAAAGGAAAACCCCTATACATGTACAAGAGATCCCATTCCATCCCATCTTCTTCAGTAGGTTGTCTCCACTGTCATCCCTACTCTCATTAATCTTCAGTCTCCCTTTCTATTTACTGCTTCACTTCTGCTTACAAAGACAATTGTCCTCCCTCATCTTTAAAAAGCTCTTGTTTGACCTACTCATTCCTATACTGCTATCATCCTATATATTTCATTTTTTTCATAGCTAAACTCCATGAGAAGCAGACACTAGGTTTTTCTACTTCCTCCCTTTGCACTTTCTTGAAATCCTCTACAATCTGGCTTCCAACCTCATCATTCAACTGAAATTGCTGTTTCCAAAGTTACCAACGATCTGTTAATTATAAAATGTAATAGCCCTTTCTCAGTCCTGACCTGTCATCATTGACACTACTGACAACACTTCTGTCCTTAATAATCTTTCCTTTCTAGGTTTTCACAGCATTTCTCTTTCTTGGTTCTCCTTTTATCTGTCTGACTACTTTTCTCTGCTACTGCTGTTGGATCTTAATCCAGGTCATTACCAATAACTGTGAATATAATAATTACAATAATAATAATAACATTCATATAGTACCTGCTATGTGCCTGGCACTGTGCTAAGAATGTCAGGCACTCTCATTTGATCCTTACAACAACCCTGAGAGGTCAGTGCTATTATTATCCCCATTTTACAGATGAGGAAACTGAGATAGAGCCTGAGTGACTTGACCAGGGTCACATGGCAAGTAAGTGTCTAAGAACAGATTTGAACTCAGGTCTTCCTAACTCCAGGCCCATTACTCTATCCACCTAGGCAGATCTTTAGAGGGCATTGTATTAGAGAGATGAGCTGGGGGGTCAAAGAAGAGGAATGCTCTGGAAAGTAAAGTTCAGAAGCAGAACTTGTGAAACTCAGGTGTGTACATGCATATACACACATATGTTTATATGTATGTATGTGTATACATGCACATACATATACACAATGCACACATCAAAAAATGGGGCTTTGGAGTACCTGGGACAAATGCTCATTTTACCATTACATTTATCTTCCTTTGGTCAGATGACATCTAGAGTATTATGTCTAGGTGTGAATACCACATTTAGAAGGATATGGATCGATGAGCTGCATAAAGTATAGCCAAAGAAGGGTGATGAAGACATTGAATGGACCTGAAACAATGACATACAAGGAATCACTGAAAAAGGCAGGGATATTTTGCCTGGAGAAGAGAAGATTTAGCAAGACTATGAAGATAGGGTAACTATTTTCAACAATGTGGAAAGTTTATCATATGGGAGAAAGATTGGACTTACTCCACTTGATTCCAAAGAACAAAAGTAGAACCAATAGATGAAAGTTACTGGGAAGGAGCTTTCATATCAATATAAGGAAAAATTTCTGAACAATTAAGAGATACCCAAAATTCAAATGAGCTAACTTGATAGTTAATGGTCTTCAAGTAGAGTCTGCATGACACATTAAACAATAAAGAAGAGACTTAAACTCTGAACAAAAATTGCACTAGATAGGTGACATTCAGTTATAAAATTATTTAATTTCTCTGCCATTCCCTCCAATGAAGACCTGTGGGTCATAAAGCAAGAGTATCAACCCACCCCCACTGCATCCCCACCACACCCTTTTTTTCATTGGGTTGTATGATTTCATTAATGTAAGGTAATCTGTTATTAAAAGAAACAAAAAAAATTTTGTTACAATAAAAATCTGTAATTCTTAGTCATAGAGAAATAAGAGGTTAAGGCACTTATCTAGGGTCACATATTCAGTATGTGTCAAATGTAGAACTTGAACCCAGGTCTTCCTGACTCTAGCTAGCTCTTATCCATTCTCTATGCTACCTATCAGCTCCTTTTGCTTACACAGAAAGTTAAAAAGAGACTACAGAAAGTCTTAAGTTCCCCATCCTTGTTTTATCTGTATATTTGGGGTGTCAGCCTTAGCTGTGGCCCAAAAACCTGCTTTTCCCTGGGGCCCCAGTAGCAGCAGTCCCTTCCTCCTCCCAGTCCCAGCCCTTAGGGCAGCCTCCTGCACTACTGTCTCCCTCTGGCTAATTGTCAGCCTGCTTGGAAAGCTGCCCCTAAAGCAAGTACTGGGGGACCCTGTCTCCAAGGCATTTGTGATTTCTTAGGCAAAGGAAATGTGAGTGAGGAAAATCCCTCTGCTAATGCATCTCTGAAATAGTTCTGGGAGTTGCTTGGGGTGCTGAATAAATGCTAAGTGCTGGGAATATAAATACAAGCAAACAAGACAGTTCCTGCCCTCAAGGAGCACAATTATAATGAGAGAAGACAGCCTATAAAAGAGAAATGCAAAGCAGGATAGAAGTGGGGTTCTAGGCAAGATTAAGAAAAACCTAAAACAACAGAATCCTGAGGCACAGGGCCAGAGTCCTAGATTTCTGTGGGAGAGAAATGAAAATATATGAATGCTGGCAACAAGTTAAATGATTTGCCCAAAGTTACACAAGAAAAAGCTACAAGGACTCCTCAGTGAGATTACCGGACAATCAAATGTGTTTAGCCTAACAATCCACATAGGGGAAAAAAAAGTGGATGAAGAAAGACTATTGCCCAACTTATATAGGCAGATGTACAATCCAATGAGTTAACCTATTGAAATATTAAATTTATATGTGTGTATGTATGTACAAATACATGTGTGAGTATATATATATGTTTATGTAATATATGTGCATATATATAACCTTTATAACAACACATAACACACATGTAAAATATATCTCCTAAAGCATTATATGTAATGAATTGCTGTATGCTGTATATTACACATATAGCAATTCATTACATATAATTTGTATATGTATAACAATATGACAGGAATATATTTATATACACATTGTATAATATGTATAATATATTAAATATAACATATACTTGCACAATGTGTACATGCTTATATCATATAGTATATAGTATGTAAATTTGTATATAACAAGTATATATGCTATACAAATTGTTTATGTGTGTGTGTCTGTATTACCCACCATATATACCATATAATATGTTGCCTACTTGGAGCTACCAGCTCCAGGCAATTCCCTAAGGTTCTCTGATCCCTTTCTTGAAGTCTACCTTAAAAACATACATGACTAGCAAAGCTGTATATGTAGGAAGGACACAGACCATGATATTATAGCATTTTTTTTCCTCACAGCATGCCTTTCAGACAAAATCTAATTGGTTCAAATTTTGCATGAAAATCAAATCAAAATTATTTGTGTTTAGTTTCATATTTTTAATTGAAGTTTCACTGAGTTTTGGAAACAAGTCTCAGACCAATAGTGAAAAATAAATGAGTCTGTGTTGGATTTGCTGTCAGATAATCTGGTTTAAATAGCATTTCTAATACTATACTTATATATTGTGTGTGATTTTGATTAAATCGCTTTACATTTCTGAGCCTCAGTTTCTTCATCTGTATAAGAACAGTTGAACTAAAGGACTTCTAAAGTCCCCTCAAGCTCTGAATCTATGATCTTATGTTACTACTTCCTCTTCACTCCTGTCTCACATGATGAGGTAGCCTTATTCTTTACCAAACCTAGCCTTCTACCTTCTCAGGTGGTCCCATTACATCAAGCCTCCTCCAAAAGACTGCCTCTATCACTTATCACTTATTTTCACACTATCACTTATTTTCAATTTCTCCCTGTCTACTAGCTCCTTCCTATCACCTACAAACATGCTCATGTTTCCTCCATCCTGAAACAAACAAAACTCACTTGATTCTTCCATCTCCTCTAAATCTCTTCTTCCCTTTGTGACTAAACTCCTTGAAAAAAATCATCTCTAACAGTTGCCTCCACTTTCTCCTCTTGCTCTTTTTTTCTTTTTGCTAGGCAATGGGGCTAAGTGACTTGCCAGGGTCACACAGCTAGTACATGTTCTGTTTCTGAGACTGAGTTTGAACTCAGGTCCTCCTGAATCCAGGGCTGGTGCTCTATCCACTGTGCCGCCTAGCTGCCTCATCTCTCACTCTCTTCTTAACCCTTCATATTTGGGCTTCTGTCTTCATTCTACTAAAATGCTTTCTTCAAAGTTACCAATGAACTCTTAATTGCCAAATCCAATGACCTTTTCTCAATCCTCATTTTGTTTGACCTCTCTGCATCCTTTGACATTGTTGATGACCCTCTTTCCCCTTAGTACTTTCTTCTCTTTAGTTTTTCAGAACACAATTCTATCCTGTTCCTTCTCCCATCTATTTGTCTGCTCCTTAGTCTCCTTTGCTGGATCCTCATCCAGATCACACCCTCTAATTGATGCAGTATAGGGGTGCTAGGAACCCCAAAATGCAATGGTACAGGGTGAGTCTGCCTCAAAAGAATTCAACCACTCAAGTCTTTCAGTCAGAGTAGTGAGGTCTTATTATAAAACCAGCTGGGCAGGCGAGATTCTAAGAATCTGTGCTTAATAGGGGTGAAAATGATACTTTTATACAGAAAAAAGGGAAAAGGGGTCAGAAAAAAGATCTTGATGGAATTAAAGAGTGGTAAGTAGCCTGGGGTGGTCCAGAGGTAACAGAAAATGAAAGGCTGGGCTGGGTTGGAGGGCCAAAGGTGAAAGAACAGTTGAAAGGATTGTACTGTTATGGGCTGGATGCCTCAGAGAAACACCAAGGCTGAAATGTGTGAGAGAGTTCAAGGACTTTATTTTAGGGGTCCCACTGCCCCATAAGCCCCATCATAACCATAGGTAATCCATAAGTTTCTGTCCTAGGCCCTCTTCTCTTCTTTCTGTGTACTACTTTACTTGGTGATCTCATCAGCTCCCATGGATTTAATTATCATCCCTATGCTGATGATTTCCATACCCACCTTTCTTCTTTTCTTTCCCTAACTTCTGTTGACCTCCAATCTTGAATCTCTAACTGCCTTTTAGATACCTCAAATTAAATTCCAATAAATATCTTAAACTCAGCATGTCAAAAACTGAACTCATTATCTTTTGTTCTTATTCCTCTTCCATCTCCTACATTTCCAATTATTGCAGAGAGCAACCCCATCCTCTCTCAGTCCCTCAGGCTTGCAACCTAGGTCTCATTTTCTACTGTACTTTGTACAATTTCTTGACTCTTTTCCTAGCAACATCCCTTCCATATCCAATCTATTTCCAAGGTGTATCTGTCAATGTCACCTTTGCAACATCTCTCAAATATTTGTCTTCTCCTAAGACACTGCCACTGCTTTGAGATACTGGCTCAAAAATTCTTTAGCACCTATCACCTATGTGACCTTAGGCAAGTCAAAAACAATAAGCCCACTATCTGCCTTCACTGTGCTAAGTGTTAGGGATAGAAAATCAAAACAGTCCCTGTCCTCAAGGAACTCATAAGCTAAGGGGGGAGATAATATGTAAATAATTATGTATAAAAATGTGTGTATACATATAATCTATCTATCTATCTATCTATCTATCTATCTATCTATCTATCTATCTATCTATCTATCTATCTATCT
>NW_020947390.1:201191-226404 GCF_900497805.2 Vombatus ursinus
TCTATCTATCTATCTATCTATCTATCTATCTATCTATCTATCTATCTGACCAATTGAAGATAGCATCAGAGAGAAGGCAAGTGACCTAATATCTCTTTGGGTTTCAGTTTCCTCATCTTTAAAATAGTGGGGTTGGACTAGATCAGTGGTATCAAACTTAAATAGAAACTCAGCCACTAATCCATACATAAGGATACCTGGGAGCCATATATTGACTTACTTTGAAAATATAATATTTTCTATGTTTTGTTGTATTTTCATTTATTTTTAAACTATTTTCTAATTACATAGGAGTTTGGGCTGCATGAAGCCTTTAGGCTATGCATTTGACATCTTTGGTTTAGATGGTCTCTAATCTCCCTTTCAGCTACAATGCCTGGCACATAGTCACATAATAAAAAACTTTTTTACTCACTGTGGGGTAGGGGCAGGGTGGAAAGTGTGGAACATTGATATTACACTCCTCATAAAACCTTGGCATACAGAAAGGAAAGGATTTTAAAGATCATAGATGGAGTCAAAAGAGGTATTAGGCATTGTCCAATTGAACTCCAACTTTATAGGTGAGAAAACTGACGCCCAGAGAAAGTAAATGATTGACTCCTGGTTCCAAAGGTGGTAGTGTGGAGTCTCCTTTTGAGCTGAGGTCCTCTCAAATAAAATCTAGCACTTTTCACTATACCAAATACAGATTAACATTTTGGTGTCAAAAGAATTTAAATGAATTACCCATGAAAATGCAGAGGCAATATGACATAGTGGATAGAAGGCAGTGGCAAACACTTTTCAAGTCTTTCCTCTGACACATAAGGTCTCTGTGACCCTGGACAAGTCACACCCTCTCTGAGCCCTGGACATATGCAAATTTCAGAGAAAGTGATGACCCATTTTGGTAAGAGTTTCCTCACCAAGGAGCTCAAGTTCAATCTCTATCCCTGACACATGTTGTAAATAGTAAATAGTTTGAAATCAAACTCAAGTCTTCTGGCTACAAATCCAGTACTTATTCCATGACAATAACTTGTTTTTCCTACAGTACTTCTTGGAAAAAATATCAAAAGCATCATCATAACATAATCATAATCATAATCATAATAGCTTGCATTTACATGGTACTTTAATATTTGCAAAGCATTTTAAATGTTATCTCATTTGATCCTCACATCAACCCTATAAAATAGGTTCTATTCTAATCTTCATTTTGCAAAGGTAAAAACTGAGGTTGACAGAGTTTAAATTACTTGCTCGCAGTCACACAACTAATAATATAGAATTTGAACTTAGATATTCTTGAGCCCCAAGTCTAGTGTTCTATCAAATGTAGCTAACAATATGCTTACACAATAGTACTATGTTCAGTCATTTAAGAAAACAAAGCTCAACTTGTTTCTAGTTCAAGTCTCCCTGAATAAATAGCTCTGCGTGTGTTTTAAAACTGGTGGCCATGTTTTACGGTGTGGTGTTATTTTATGAGCTTTGAAAATATTCAAAAGAAAATATTCAAAACAGCTTTGGGGCCTTTAAAAATAAGTTTCTTCAGGGTGGAAGGGAGAAAGAAGAAAGAAGGGAGAGGAAAAGGAAAGAAGGGAAGAAGGGAATGAGGAGGAAAGAGAACAGGGGGAATGAGGAGGAAAGGTATAGGGGAGAATGAGGGGAAAAGGAATTGTGGGAGCAGTGTGGGGAGGAATGAAGGAAGAAGGAGAATGAGAGGGAGAAGGGAAGGAAGTGAAGGATAGAAGAGGAGAGAGGGACAGGTGAATGCCAGCACAGCCCAGATCTAGAAACTTAAGAAATGTATTCAAATTTGAAAAGCTAAACCATTCTTGTATTTCTATTAACAAGGCTTTTAGCCATTTGTAGACTCAACTGCAAATGGGCCAAAGATCTGGTACTTGCTACCATATTACAGAGTTAATTAAGCTTTAGTAACAGTTGAAATGCATGATGATTTAGCACTCCCTTACATTAGGGTGTATCTTGTTCCTTGAAAGCTTCCTGTTTCGTTCTTCAACTGGTAACTAATTAGTTACATGTAAGTTTTATGTATATGTATATATAGTACATGTACACACATGTGCATATATTTCCATGTATATACTTACACATGGATATGCAGATAGAGATATATGTAACTGAGACTTGCCCTTCAGTGCAAGCCCAGATTGCCTATCACAGAGGCCCCCTGGACCCTGGTGTTTCCCCTACCATGTAGGTGTGAGCAGTCTCCTTTGATTGTTTGCTTCCCCAGAATACATTGTATCTTTAAAACTTGCCAGACAATCTCCCTCTACCTGAGCTGTGCTTCCTACACACTCTTTCCTAGTGCAGCCAGAGAGTGAAGGTCATAATTCACCCACGGAGCTGATACCATGAACTGAATTTGAAAGGGACATAGCCCCTCTCCTTTTCCAACCTGGCTCTGAGAAATGGTCCCTAGGTATGTTTCTATTCTGTATCATTTATTCTTTGCAGTTTCAGGAGCTGCTAGTGATTCTCACTGGACCTGAGACTTCAACCCATGGCAACTTTGGAGTCAGGATTCCAAGCATCCAACCACCATCCATCCTAGCTAGACCAAAGAAGCCAGGGTCATTGGTACTTAACCCAAAGGGGAATTTGGACTAGGAGCTTGGGAATGTGTTCTCAATTTAGCTAAACTATGAACCTAATCCTTTTTACTTTTCCCAGAGGCAGAAATGATACAAGGAGAGAGGAGTTTATATATTTGTAATTATACATTTTGAAGTAAATATTTCTTTGTAAAATCTAATCTTATTGTTGGAGGCTAAATAGAATTAGGGTTCAGGAGACCACTCTCTCACATATGAGGAAACACTATCAATGGAGGCTGGAGTCATTTGTTGAGAGTGTAGACTTCACCAATCCCCTTAAGGGCACTAGACAAACGGAAAAATAGGAAACAACGGGAAAGAGCTGAAATAAAACAGACTTGGCCTTCAGAAAGTTTGAGCCCAAAGTAATCAGTGTCAGACATACACACAAATACAGTCATTGAAATGTTATATATAAATGTTACAAACCTAAGTACACATATGTGTGTAGGTGTATAAAAATGAATATGCATGTGCATGCTAAATAGCTGGGCAAAAAACCTCTCACATTGTGTCCAGGATTAAACTCTATCCCTTACTCTATCCCTACTATGCCATTAGGCAGATGAATAGTGAGAGATAGAGTTTAATCCTGGATACAATATGAGAATTTTTTGCCTAGCTATTTAACCTAACAAGGATATAGCACCACCTATTGGCAAGAAGCCCAAATTGTAGACACTGCCATAAAGACAATCATTAAGCCCAAACAATTAAATTCCTAATTTCCTCTACCCAGATGACAGGGTGAGTGTCAAACATGTCTCAGTAGCATCTTTTGACTGCTTTGCTATTGTTACTTTTATTTAGAGGGAAGCTGTTGGTTGCCAGCGGAGTTATGCAGCGGAAATGTCTGGTGTATTATGAAATGCATTTGGTTTCACTTCAGAGGACCTGAGTTCAAGTCCCAGTTTTGCTATTTATTACCCTTATGTACTCTTTGGAAAGTCATAACTTCTCATGTCCTTATTACCTCATTGGTAAGGCAGGACTATCTCACATACCCAAGATCCTCTTGATCTCTAAATCCTATGGATTTAAAGTATTTCCCATCTTACATTTTAAAAAATCTATTTTAGCAACTTATTACACGATTTTTTTTATTGGTGAGGCAATCAGTGTTAAATCACTTACCCAGAGTCACCAGCTAGCAAGTGTTATATGTATGAGGCTGGACTTGAACTCAGGTTCTCCTGACTCCAAGGCCAGTGCTCTATGTACTGAGCTACCTAGCTGCCCCTATTACATGATTTTTTGAGAAAAAAAAAATTCCGTGCAATTAAATCCTTTTTGTCTATATGATTTTTTTTTTAAAAAATCTGTATCTTTCTTAAAAACAAGATAAGAAAACAGATGTACTGAAGCAGTTGTTCTAATGGTGGAGTGATAAGGAAAGTCTTGCAGAGATGTAACATCTATACATATAACAGATGGCAGCTAAGTAGAGAAGGGGATTCACCTTGAGTGTAACACCTACTTCAGGCTAAAACCAGAAACCTCAATTCTGTTCCATATATCCCCTTCCACAAAAGGTCTCAAAACACTTTAAAATCCAGTTTAAAATAATTTGATAGCTCTTTGCAAAAAGAAGTGACAGTGACTAGTACATACAAGAGAAGACTGAGTGTGGGAATGATTTAGGATAGGACTAGAAGATACAATTTAAAATCTCTTACATTCATCAAAGATAAAAAGGGACAAGTGTGCAGAGGTGGGAAGAGAAAAAGGAGACACTCAGGGTTTTTGTAGTGTACAAATGGCTTTTTATAAAAAAAAATGAAAGACAATTTAAAAGAACTTATTCTATTTCTGAAACTGACCTGGTTCAATGCTGAAGTACAGTTCCTGTAGAAACTTTGACTCTTGAGACTTAAGAAATGCAATGATTACTTATTTCACAAGGCCAGCATGAATAGTCTAGGCTTCATATTTCCTTAAAGGTTTCTTACCAAACAAGTCAAAACACACAGTCCGGGTAGGTCATGCTCCTTTCCTGAATACTTTATTTAGCTGTGAGAACCTCAGTATACCATTATTTCTATAAAAATGCCTCTGCTGGAGCAGCCAAATGAGAATCCAAGCACTTGAGCTTAAATGAAATAGGAGACAACAAACTTTATTCTAAAAAAAAAAAAAAACATTTTAAAAGCCCCCCAAAGCATTCTTATTAAAAAAAAACGGGGGGGGGGGGAAGTAAGACCAAATACAGACTTGTAAAATAGATTAAATTATTTTGATAAAAAGGAAGAAGGAAAAAAAGGATAAAACTGAGGGAATGCTGAAAGAATGTGAAAGTAAATAGATTGTATATTAACTGAGTTAGCAATGATTAAGAAGCCAGGAAAAAATGAGAAGGTAAACCGTATCTTTACCTTACAGGTGTATAATCCATTTTCACCAGTGTAGACCCCTTGAAGGCTAAAGACTTAAAGTTTAGTTAGTCCAATAAAACAGTGCAATAATAATTACAATTAAACAGCTAGACAAAGGGCAGATTAAAAAAAAAACTCAATAGCTAATTTGAAAAGAACACCCATTTAACATAATTTACCTACCTAACACATCAAAATTAAAATATAAAATTAAAATATAATTGCAATCATTGACTATTTGGTATATATTGAACCATTTAAAAGAAGTCAGAGAACATCATATTTCTTATTTAGAATATTTCAGCTTGAACTTCCCATAAGTAACCCTTTTAGTTTATCTATCAATATAAACTTACATGTGGGGCAGCTAGATGGCACAGTAGATAGAGTGCTGGGCCTGAAATTAGGAAAACTCAACTTTCTGAGTTCAAATTTGGCCCAGGCACCTACTATCTATATACCCTGGGTAAGTCCCTTAACCCTGTTTGCTTCAGTTTCCTCATCTATAAAGTAATCTGGAGAAGGAAATGGCCAGGACTTGGCCAGGAAAATCCCAAATGGGGTCACAACTGAAATGACTGAACTACATAAACATATGTATCTGTGAGGGGCGGTTAGAGAGAGAGAGAATGAATGGGAATGAGAATGTATATTTTTATCTTCAAGAGGTACTCCATATGGCTGATTCAAAACAAAGTGGGAGTAGAAGGTTGGGCTGTATGCTTCTTGGGAAAATGTTCGATAATTTCAATGACATCAAGTTGCTCACTATCACCTGAATACTGTATAATAATATCCATTTTGGTGCTGCTATACATCTATGAATCTTCAGACAGCAGGATCTCGAAAGAATAAGAATTACAGGTAACCCAAAGGGAAATGGAAAGGTTCACAGTGAAAATTTAGCATAATACTAAAAACGATTTTTATTTGAAAGGTGACATGACATTATAAAGTACCTGTATGACTGAGAAAGATTGATGTAGGGAGAATTGCAGGCAAGTGGGAAAATCTGAGTGTTTTAATATTACACATAGGATAGTATGTTAAATATAGGGAAACCTTTAGTGGGTTTGGTAGATACTATCTATGGGATTTAGGGAAAGATAAGTGTAAGAAGTGATCAGAAGGTACAAAGACATTATAATCTATGTTACGGAATGGAGCAACCACCATGACTAAATCCCAGATCCATTAAAACATCAAAAAAAAAAAAACACATACTTCCACAAGGGTATATCCTCTGCCAATGTAAATTGCACTTCTACAGACATAAGAGATAGGTTTTTTTTAGTTTTTTATTCTATTTTATTTTTAATTTATGGAATAAAACAAGCATTTCATAACATAGTACAATAAAAAAAGATGATTGTACATGAAACTGGTAATCTACTACTACATACAACTTGCTATTCCTTTCAAATATACAACAAAATTATCATGTATTATTTTTCTTTTTTCTCTCCTCCTTCCCCCATACCTAGAGATGGCCACCATTGTACAAAAACAGGTGTGTGTGTGTGTGTGTATATATAATTATTCTATACATACTTCTATTTAGCAATTATTTCTCTGAAGCAGATAGCATCGTTCTTCATATATCCTTCATAGTTAATTTGGGTATTTATAATAGACAAAATAACTTATTCCCTCAAAGTCATTCTTTAGTAGTAATTTAGTAGTAGTAGTAGTAGTAGTAGTAGTAGTAGTGGTGGTGGTGGTAATAGTAGTGGAGGGTGATGGTGATAGTAGTAGTGATGTGGTGGAAATAGTAGAGGTAGTAATAATAGCTGTAGTAGTATTAGTGATGGTTGTGGTGATGGTGGTAGCAGTGAGTAGGTGTTGATAGGGGAAGTGGTTATAGTAGAAGTGTCAGGAATAGAGTAATAGTGGTTATTATTGGTGGTAGTGGTGGTAGTAGGAGTAGTAGGATGAGGAGGAGGAGGAGGAAGAAGAGGCATGGTAATAGTGGCAATGTCAACAAAAGAGGAGATGTTAGTAGTAAATTGATATTTTATCTTATCACTTTTGCATTCATAACATATAGTTGTGAATAGTTTAATGTATCAGGATGTTCATTAAATAATAAACTGGGTTATACCTCATTAGCCAGGATATCCATTATTGTGGGGAAAGGATTCACCTCATTGTTGGTTTTGTCTAATATGACAAATGAATAACCCTGAGAGATAGCATTTCTGGGTAATTAATAATCAATATATTAGGCTAGCCAGTAATCAATAAATTGGTGGTCAGCGTTTTCTCTAGGTAACCAAAGACCCTGAAATGCTTAAATACCTTCTGAAAGGGAATTCCCCTGAAAATCAACCTTGATTGGTGGACATTTAACAAGGAGGTGTGCTAAAAATCTTTACCTCCTCCTGCAGAGAAAGTGGCTTCATCATGAGACTCAGAAGCTTCTAGCAATCTGTACAGGGGGAAGCCATCTTCATCTAGCCATCTTTGGCTAGTTTTCTCCTTCTTGAGCTGGGTCACCCTAAACTCTCATGGAGGGGACTAAGGACAAAGATTCCTTCCCTTGGGGTAAAGGTTCACCTAAACTGGATTTTGTTTAAATAGACATTAGGTCTCCTAGTTGGATGGAGTCCTACCCAAGATTTAGGAAAATTTTCCTTGAGGCCTAGGAGTAATCTTATCAGTCAGTCATGTCCTTCAGAGATGGACTGACTTTAACATGAGCTAGGATTCTAAACAGAAATTGTAAGGAGAAAAGACTGGATCACAAATTAATAATTAGTTATTAATATAATAATAATTCTCTCACTACTCAATGGCAAGCAATTAATTTTATTGGCTTATTTTTTGAAGTTTTTGCTTGGGAGGGTAATATTCTTTGTATTCATTAAGTAATGAATTAATTAACAAGCACTTAATAAGTGCTTATTATATGTCAAGCACTATGCTAGATACTACATATACAAATATAAAAATGAGAGAGTTCTGAATCTCAAAAAGCTTGCTTCCTATCAGGGAGATATAGCATATGCACCAATAATAAATACAGGATATATGTATAATAATTAAGCAATGTCTAGCACATAGGATGCCCTTAATAAGTCTTTTTGACTTCACTTAAATTATGGAAAGGCACTACATGCTGGAAAAATGAGGGAAAATCTATCATAGGAAGTCATACTTGAAGTGTGCTAGGGATCCCAAGGATTGGAGAAGGTGGGAGAGCATTCCAAGAATTCAGAGCAGCCTCTGAAAAGGCAAGGAAGCAAGAGACACAATATTGTCATAGGGAACAGAAAGCTGACTAGTTTGACTGCAACACAGTGCATGGCAGGAAATAATGTGTAATCAGCTTGGAAAGATAGCCAGAAGACAAAAAGTGAGGACTATTTATTTTAACCTAAGGGCAATGGAGAGCCAATGAACTTTTTAGGGGAGTGAAGTGGTGGACCTCTGTTTTAGAAAAATCACTTTTTTTTGTTTTGTTTTGTTTTTTTTGTTTTCTTCAGCCAAAGACAAGGTTTATTAGAACATCTGTCATATTGGACAGACTATTAAGGAGTCTGAACATGGGTAAGCAGTGGCTAGATTATAAGAATCTGACCAGTGGCTAGATTATAAGAATCTAAGCATCTTAATGGAGACAAGATGGACCTTATATACAGAAAGAATGTGGGAGGGATCTAGGAGTGGCCAAGTAGTTTGGCGTGACTGGAGGAGGGGTCTAAGGAGATCTGGATGGGAGTGGCCAGTAAGCTGGGGTGAACAGAACTCCTGGGACCTGGACAATGGAGCCTAGCTAGGATTAAGGGTGGGAAATGGCCAGGGGCCATAGGGAGGTAAGACAATAGAGGGGAGATTGGGTGTAGCCACAATGAAAGGCCAGTTGATGGGATTATAGCCTCAGGGGAACACCAGAGATTTGGCCATGTGGGAAAGTCCAGGGTTTTTCCTTTCTGGGGCCCAGATTCCAACCCCATCATTCCCCCCTCAAACAAATAGGAACCCAAATTCTTTTGGGGTAAGGGGCAAAGGTCTCGGCTTCTGAAACTGCTTCCTGCTGGCAAGGGGCATAGAGCTGTCCCTGCCTCAAGGGGGTTCCAAAGAGGAGGTTGACTGGAACCGACAGGCTGCATCCAGGGAATGATGTGAGACATTGCCTGGTATTCGCTGTTTGCTACCAACTGTAGGTGAATGGCCTGTAGTCTGGAAGACACAAATCTAACAGAAAAGACTGCAGGGCCCAGATATAAAACAGGAACTAGATTTAGGGCCCAAATGAGAGAATAAAGCATCCGTAGCTCTATTTGGATTCAGATAATTCAGTTTTCCAACCATGCCATATCAAATCCACCTCATAGCCAGACTCAGGAATAGCCAGGTGGGTAACATTCCCTTTCAAAGGAACATAATGGGGAAGCTGAGCCAGGAGGATCCCATCTTAGACTGAGGCTAAAACTGTCCTTTCAGATTTTTCCCAATGTTGACTTTCCACTAGTATCAACTTCTCTGAGTACCTTGTGGCATTTCTCTCAGATGGTGGATTATTGATTATCAATGGATTATGACCCATCAGACAACTCAAAATAAAATCCTATGAGCTTTTACCTCAAACAGCAAGTTTATCACAGCTTAGGAAAAACTTTTCCAGGATTTACATCTCAAACTTAAATTTGTCCTAATGTAAAAAGCCAATCATTAGAGACTTCTATACACTTGCAAATTCTTAGCAAGCCATACATAACCCAAACAAACTTTTTGGCTAGTTTACACATTAAAACAGTAACCCACAATACCTAAATTATTTTAGCGGTAGCCAAATTATGAAAAGTTGCTTGACATAACTGATATAGAAAGTTCACCAATTTGAAACTTGAAACAAATCCATTACCAATCAGGTGACTTCAGTTTTGTTAAATGCACTTCCAAATTACTTTACACAGAGAATCAACATCTCATCATTAACAGTTAAAACTACAAATTAAAAAGAGCGTGCTTACCCAAGTTTGGAGGCTAGCTTCATTACCTTGAACAGGATGTGCTGAACCTGGGTGATGCTTCTAGGCAAAGGTTGCCCCAGAGCCCAAGGCCATTGCCGGGGGGCCCCATGCCATAGCTGCTGCCCCTCCCCCCTCCTTCCTTTCCCAGGTGGGGGAGGGCAAAATCAAAGGTGTTTCAAAACTCCCTAATGATCAATCACAAAACCTCCAGAATATGCCAAGATAGTTTTAGCTGTTCTAACTTTCCCTGTAACCTCCATGAAGGAGGATTCAGAGGTGCAGAGGGAATGGAGTAAGTAAGCCTCAGGTAACCAAAAAGCAACTGCAGTTTTCCCCAATTCCCTAGCGCTGAGGGAATTAACAGATACACTTCCGGATAGGGTGTCCATCCTTGTCCCCTATGCTGCGGAAGGTGTACCCAGGTCCATGGCCTTGAACTGACCCAGTGGACCAAGAGCCTGAGAGTGTCAGGCTAAGTGCAAGACCGCCTTTTAACAGTCTGCCAGAAAAGCACCTCCAAGCCTAGGTGTTTGGAGAGCTATCCCAACTGCAAAGCAAGAAAGGGAAGGGAAGGAGGAGGCTTACATACCTTCCAGTCTTGTTTGGAGAAGAACTTGGGGTTAGGCAGTTTCCCCGTGTGGGCCACCAAAATGATGCGGTTTAGGGGTTCAGGGGTGCTAGGGCCCCAAAATCACGACACCCGGGTCCTGCCCAAAAGAATTCAACCCAAGCCTTCTTGCAGTCAAAAACAAGGTTTATTGAAGATTTGCCATATTAGCTAGACTCTTAAGGAATCTGGGCATCTATGGGCTATTGGCTAGATTCTAAGAATCAGAGCCAAAAAATCACTTTGGTTGATGTGTGGAGGATGAATAAGAAATGGGAGGAAATGGATGCAGGTGGCCCAATTAGAAGGTAATTGAAACAGTTTAGTTGACAACAAATGAGTAAGAGCTTATTAAGTACCTGTTATATGTACACTTGACCAGAGCTGTGGGGTACAGAAAACAATAAACAATCTCTTCCCTCAATAAATTAACCATGTTTTTGGAGAAAAGAAACAAATATCTAAGAAGGTAGGAGACAGAATAAATTCTGACTAAAAAAAAAAAAAAACAGAACAGCAGTCTAGGGCTAACTAATGTAGAGGTAACCAGTCTTACATGCCTCAAATATGTCTCATGGGTAACCCTAAGGGAGAAATAGTAGAATTAATCACTGGAACAGCAAAACAGTTTGGCAGAAATCAGTGCCAGGGCAAAATAAACCCTTAATCATTGCAATAGCCTTTGAATGATTTGCTATATCACAGCACAATAAATTGATAGGATGATAAAAGTGAAGACATGAGAAAGTTCAGTTTAGAGATCAACCTAGTACAATCCTGTTATTCTTCAGATGAGAAGAGTCAGGATAAGAGCTAGGACTTGACAGGATCACACACTTAACAAACCCACAAATAGAACCCAGGGTCCCTGACTCCCAAGTCAATTACTCTTTGTCTCCATGTTTCTTCTGTTACTTTTAATGAGAATCTTCAAGCAGTGGTGTAGGCACAAAGTTGTTTTTTTGTTTTTTGTTTTGTTTTTCTTAAGAAGAATAAGGCTACTCTTGTATATACTTTGTAAATTAAGTTAGGTAAATGTGTACTGTATTTTAAAATGATGGTCATTTAGGTTATACGTAGGCTTTGGTGATTAGTAAGTTAAGCTTTGGTCATCTGGACAATTCCCTTATCCATATTTCTCATTCCCTAATAAAACCAAGTATTATGCAACATCATTGTATTAAGATAGGGGGTTTGGAGAGATTAATTACTATCTCTAAATTCTATTGGAAGTCAAGTTTTAGTACTTGACAACTTACTCCTTGCTAGAGAAACAATATGTGCAAGCTCAGTGAAAAGGAAGTTAGTGTTCAGATATCCCAGCTGTGTGATTGATGAGGCACCAGTCACAGGCTCTGGAGACAGTGCTTAAAGAAGAGGTAAACTGACAAAATTCTTCCAAATACCTTTTCTCAATTTTTCAAGAAGTTTCTCCTATATTCTGACAGGCAATAGCAGTGAGTGGGGGGAGGGGGAAAGATTACTATCAAAGAGACTACAAAATAAAATACCTTTATTATTTGAGTGGATAAATTCCATCTTAACAATCTGTTATCAGAAATGTTGCCAGAGGTAGATGGACTAGAAGAGACAGAGGGATATATTCTAGGAAGTCAAAAAAGGGAGTTTGGGTACCTAAAATAAGTTAATGGTGACTAAAAGTAATTTAAGATATGCCAGAAACATGAAAACAGGCTTTTAATGCAGATGTCCAATACTTATCACTTTTAAATTACTATTCACTAGTAGAAAAAATGCCTATGTATATGTACACACAATGATAATGCTGGAAAGAATAGTAAAAAATCATCTCATATGAGTCCATTACTTTATGGATAAGGAAAGTGATTTCTGGGTTTAAATGGCTTTCTTAAGCCCAGCAAAGAGATGGGCAAGTCCAGGCTAGAATGCAGTTCCACTGTCTAGTAATTCTATTATTGGCCCCCCCTTGGACCAGATCATAGAGCATTTTAAAGATGTATACTTTATACAGCCTAATATCCACAAACTTATTCCTCCTATTTGAATTAATGTTATCTAGAGGCCAAGAGTTCAAAAGGGCAGCAGATAATAATAATAATAATAATAATAATAATAATAACACATTTCTTGAGTACCTTAAATTTTACAAGGTGTTTCCCTCAGAATAACCCCATGAAGTCAAGAACACAAAGATTTTCATCTCTGTTTAACAGATGCTTCTTTACGGTGAGGAGGTTGCATGGAGTTCTTGAGGGCCATGCCAACAGAGCACAAGCTCTGGCAAATCTTATGAATCTGGAAAAGCTTTGAGTTTTGACGTGGGAATGATTTTTGGTTTGTGGCCTGCAAACCAGTCTACTTGTGTTTGCAGCCTCATCACCACAACATGCATCACCAGCTAATAACTGTGTGGTGCACTAGCAATTCATGAAGACCTTATATAATGTCATTAATGAGCTTTGAACTCTATTTTTGTTAATGAAAGCAGTTACACAAAGATAAAATTACAGATTTTTCTGAAATACAGATATGGAAGCTGGTAATTTAAAGAGGTTAAGTGTCTTGCCTAAGACCACACACTTAGCAAATATGAGTGTCAGAACTCTAACCCAGATCTAACAGCATCAAAATCAGAGCTCTTGCTGGTACACTGGTGGTGTTTATGCCAAATCTATCAACATCAAAAACCCAAACAACCCAAAAGAAAATAGAAGTCTCATTCCTCGTATGTCATGGACCATGGATATTTGGCTTCTGGCCTAGTCAGTCCCTCTTTTCCAGTGGAACCATCTTTTGGTCAAAAGGACTTCAATTCCCTGATCCTCTCAGCAGTGATGGAAGGGCTTCCATCAGTTTCTTTCCACTAATGTCTGACCTGGAGCTCCAACCATGCCTTAAATAGGAAAAAGAAGGGCAGAAGGAAGAGGAGAGAAAAGAAAGATGAAGAGCAAGAGTGGAAAGAAGAGGAAAAGGCAAAAGGAGAACCAGGAAAAATAAAGAGAAGAGGAATCTAGAGAAAGATAAATCAAAGATGAAATGAAATAAGAAAGAGATAGAGAGAAGGAAGAAGAGAAGAGAGAGAGTGATAGAGGGATAAAGAGGAGGAAAAGAAAAGAAAAATAAAACAAGAATGAGAAAAATAGAAACACAGGGAGAAAGAAGAAGGAAAGACAAAGGGAGAGAGAGGAGAAGGAAGAAAAGGGAAGGAAGTAGGGGGAAAAGGAGGGAAAGGTAAGAGCAAAAGAAAGGGAGAAAGACACATAAGAACTCTTTTTGAACATCCTCAGCATCCCCAGACTTTCTTAGTGTACATTGCTAAGGTATTATGAACACCAAACAGATGAAAGAAATTCACTTTCCTCATACAGTATATGTTCTCACCACCTTTTAATCTAGATGAAAGAGTAGTCACTAATTGCACTATAAAATAATTTAATTTTTTTTCAAGGCTCTTACCACATTGCTAAAAGATGTTTCATTCTGCCCACTCCTGCTCCACTGATTTATCGAAGGTAATAACACTGCACCCAGGAATAGTATTGGGACAGGCAACATATCAAAAACAAAACAAAGCTTCTCTTGCTTGGTACAAGGTAATAGCAATATATTCAGAAAAAATTACATCTTTGATGAGGATTCATAAGGTGCTGTGGCATCAGCAGAAACACTATACATGCTGGTAGAATAATTGTGTTTTATGTCATTTAAAACTATATAAAAATAAATGTTGATTGCAAAACCACCATGTTGCCCCTGTGTATACAAAGTTACAGACAATTTTAATAAATTCATCACTGTACCAATCTGATCCCAAATAAGTAAGCCTATTTAGTGCTTATAAAGTGATGTTACATTGATTTAATGATGCTATTAGTGATATTTGAAGTGATTGTATGCGTATAATCAATTAGTATTTGGGATACTGTTCCTCTGTAGAAAAAACACCTAATTCCACTAATTGCCTCTAGTTCTGCTTCTATTAACTGCACACTTTGTACATGCTAATAATCTTATTATCAACTGCTGCTGAGTTAATTAAAATTCATGTCTACTTATATAACTCAAAATAAAAATACAAATTCTGGTCAATTAAAAAATATTTTCGAGATACATTATTAGTACAAAGTACTAAACCTGAAAGACAGAATACCTGAATTCTAGCCCTTCCCTTACTTTGCCTCAACTATGGAACTATGGATAAGTCACAACTTCTAGAGCTTCCACTTTGTTTTGGTTGTTTTACTATATACAATTTCAATATTGTACTAGATTATGTCTAACATCCTTTCTAATTTTAAATTCCAATAACCTTAGACTGAAACACCTAATGAACTTCGGTAAGAGGGAATGGGGAAAAGGCAGGAAAATAAAGTTTTGTTTCCTAAAAATTACATATTTCTTCAAAATGCCAATGTCAAATATATGTTAAAGCCTTCAGAAAGGAGAGTTAAAAAACCCAGAGTATTCTTATTCCATTTAACACAATCCCAAAAGAAATGGGTAAAAATACAATTTGTAAACTACAAGCCAGGAAGCTTGGCAACAATTCATACCAAAAATCTTGAACACATCATTAAAGTGATGGTTAGTGAATGTCTAGTAAAGGAAACAGTGAACTCAAAAAGCTAGCATAGCTCCAGCAGGAATTGGTTGAATCAGAATAATTTGACATCCTTTTGGGACACTGTGATCAAACTTGTTGATCAAGGGAAATGTGGGAGCAACTGTTTAAATTTTTTTAAATGAAAAAGTCTCTCATGCTAGCCTGATGGAGACATGGCTGAATCATTGTACCATTACATGATTTCAAACCTGATTTACTACATGGAATATATAGTCTGATGTCAACTTTGTAGGAGGTCCCTAGTGCAGCGTTCTAAGAATCTGCACATAATGCTATGCTTGTATCCCATTTTTTATTATTGATTTGGCAGACATTGATGGCAGTATGATTATCTAATTTATAGGTGACATAAAACTGGGAGTTAAAATAGTGGCTAAATGAGTTAAGATTTTAAAATGCCTCTATGTTTAAACAGAGGTAAATATAAAATCCAGATTTGGATTCAAATAACAAACTTCACAAGTAAAAAAGGGTGTATGCCTCAGAGTTTTTAATGGACTGCAAACTCAACATAATTTAACAGATAATACAATGATAGGCTGCATTAAAAAGAAGAATGAGGTCTAGAACTAGACAAACATTTATTTTCTTCTTGGCAAAGATACTGGAATCAATGGTCATTTTCTTCTGTAGCTCATTTTGCAGGTGAGGAAACTGAGTGACTTACCCTTACCCAGAATCACACAGATATCAAGTTCCTGAGGCCAGATTTGAACTCAAGAAGAGTCTTCCTGACTCCAGGCTTGGTACTCTATCCACTGTGCCACTTAGCTGCCCATAGTTCTGATATACTCTACCTTGATTAGGCAGAAAGATTATTGTATTCAGTTTTGTATCCCACATTCTGGGAAGTATAATAAAAAGATGTAAAATATGTAGAGGAGGGTAAACAGAATGATGAAAAGCCCTCTAGTTTTTGCCTGATAAGGACTGGTTGAAGCAAAGGGGGTATTTACCTGAAGAGACAACTTAGAGAAGACATAATAACTGTCCTTAACTATTTAATGGATTATAATATAGAATAAGAAATTAGACTTTCTCTATTTGGCTTCAGTGGACAGAACTAAGATAAACCGGTAGAACTTGCAAAAAGGTAAATTTATCCTTGGTATAAGGAATACTTTCTTAGCAATTGAAGCAATTAAATTTGTGGCCAAGTTGGCTAATTGAAAAAGAGACAGTCAAATATAAATATTTTGTGTAGGTATGTATGTATGTGTGTGTGTATTTTTGTTTTTGTTAGTGGACAGCCAAGAAGAGAGGATTCTATTTTACCCTAACATTTCCAGTTACATACAATTTTACCTAATACATAAAGAAATCAGAATTTAGCTAAAAATAAAACATAAATTCAAAATGTTGTTGTTGCTGTTGTTGGTCCATTTTTAAAGAGGACCAATGGCATCATATGGTGATGTCTTGACTTGTGTGTGAATTGGATTTAAGTTTGGAATTGTTGTGCAAAGTTGTCAGCCTTACTTTGCCTTTTAGCGTTATGGAAGTGCAGTGGTAAGACAAAAGTCAGAATAACTGGCAAAAGCCTGGGATACAGTGAATGACCTTGGTATCTTCAATGTCTGACCAAGTTCTCAGTGCTCTACAGCACCGGCTTCAGACATCTTCATGGCCATTAACAAATTATTCTCATCCATCCATTCCACCAAAGGAAGTCCTCATATGGTTGGGGATGACATGTCCCTAGTTCATCAATAGGTTTGAAGTTACCCTCAACTTGGTTCAGCCCATCTATCAAGATGGTTTTACTGGGGAAGCTACAGCTTCTTGAAAGTTGGGTGACAGGTGGACACCAAAGGTGAATAAGCAGCCCTGAAAAGGACTAAGCAAACCATCACACCAGAGGTTCTAGTCTTCCTTGGATACCTCTGCCTAAATTTTAGAGACTTTTCTAACTGGGAGCTCCAAGCTAGTTCAATTGTACCCTTAATTGTTTCTTTAACATAAAATCTATAAAGCAGAAGAGAAAAGAAATACATGAACAAAAATGTCCCTAAGCTTTAAAAAAAAAAAGTAATTGAACCAGGGAGTGGCTGATTATTCAATCCCCAGAGCAAAGAGGACAGAACATGTAGACCTGCCAACTACATTTTTCACAATGGCACCTACAACTATCAGTGTTTTATCAGGAAAACAAGTGCATGCTTTATTAAAATTGCTATAGCACAAATTTAACATCAAACAGATTTACAATTTGCTGTTTTCTTGATTGTGTAGAGGATTTATTAATTTTTCTAATTCCAAATGCTAGTAGTGATTTCTTTAGCCTCCTCTGGCCCCTACTTTGCTAATCCTGATGCGTCAAAAGGAAATTATATACAGAATTATTTTGCCAACCAGTCAGAATTATTTCAATTTTTAAATTTTACAATTTTAACTGCAATCATAAATGACAATGAACACAGTTCTCAACATATTTTGGCATTAAAATACCATAAAATAATTTAACTAGGACCAATATTATTGTTAATAAAGAAATTAAGATAGTAGATATGACTAGTCTTCACTGGCTACTATCCAAGAAGATTGTGTCTAATTGGAACCAATTTGAACTGAGAATACATTCTCTTAACTTTTTTTTACTGCATTCCCAAAGCATTCATACTATCCATGTGATTTTAGCAGACAGAGATCTCTGCTCCTAGTATTTTTGTCTTACTCTAGTTTTATATAAATGATCTCATTATGTCACACATGGGACAATAAAAATTATCTAATTTATGTTTTAATTTATGTTTTAAAACAAATATGTGTGTTTTTTCAAGTTATGATAGCAAGAAATTATTTTGCTTATTTCTAATAGAGGCAGTTTTCAGGAATACGTATGCCTGTGTGCTGGCCTGATATAAGAATGACTGTGTGTCCTTGAATTAGAGACTTGGTTTCTATTTCTATTCATTCATTCACTATAAAATTTGAACCCTATTCATAACCTGGTCAAATTTATGGGTCTTATAATGACTGAAAATAATTTAACTACCCTAATGTTGAACCTGCTGAAGTGGTACACTTCAAATTCCGTAAAAAAAAACTTTAGCTAAACAAGCTATAGACTAGCTGCCCAAGTGGGAGCAAGTCCTACTCATTAAAGGTGAATTCTCAAAATCTAAAGCATGTTCTCTTGCATTTCATTCTTTTGGTCCTTGCACTTATTTCAAGTGTAGCTAACTATATCTTCATTGCTTACAGACTTTTTTTTTTCAAAATGTGTTGACATTTCATATGGTTTTGAAATACCTATGCTATTTTTTAGCATTGGAGAAGGATTTATCAGTCCATTTGCAGGCAATCCTTTCTACAAGTTTACTGGTTTCTAAAAATGAATAACTATACTATTAATTTCATAATTATTTTTATGTCTAAACACTGAAAAACAAAACCTCTTAAGCTTACTGAGAAATGTATTCCTAGTCCAAGTTGGTCTAATGCATAGGATAGGTAGATTTTGCTCTACCACATTTTCTCCAATTACCTTTCTCTCAATTTATTAACTTCTGAAATTGGAAGTAATTTATTGAGTTTAGGAGTTTTTTATGTAAATATAAAACTTCTTGGAATAGAGTCTATTTTAAGCTCATCAGTCATTCAGTTTATTATTTTAGCATAATCTCTGAGGAGGCTTATCCCAACTCCCATTTGTTTAAGTGAGGTCCCTAGACCTTGGCTACTATGTCCCTTCAGGACTCTAGAGGTTGCCTTGAGGTTTTGTTGGAGTTGTCTGTCTAGTATTAAGGTGAGGCACTAAAGGCCTCACTGGTGGACTTTTTGCTACTATCATCTGATTACCGCTAAAGAATCATTTAAGCAGCCATAGTTAAGTTATTCTTTGGAAAGATTATTTACTAAGAAAAAATGGCACAAATCATTCTCCCCAAAGTGGGAGTTTATACAGATTCTAGGGTAAAGTGAGTAAAGTCATGTTTGGCAAAGGGCAACTCACAACTCCTTATTGCTGAAATCCCTTTCTCTCATTCACAGGGTACTTAAGAAGTTCCCTTTGGCATGATTTATCTACATTAAGGATCTCTTTGTGAGTTGTCAAAGTGCATAAGTTTATCTATCCTTGGCTCCTCATGCAGACACTGCCACCAGCAGCTGCTGCCCCAAAGGACAATGTGAGGATACCAGTGGAATTATTGGAAGTCCAAGTTCCTCTAGACACTTGGAAGCTTTCAGGATCTTCCTTATGCCAGGTGAAAGAAGACAAGGTTTAAACTAAAATACTTTTCCCCCTGTTCCCACACCCAACCCCTGCTTCCAGCCCCTTCACAGGAGATTATTGTAAAATGTTCCCTGTAAAAATCCTTGCTGAAACACAAATTTCTGCCAGATGATTAAATCATTTACATTACAGTATTTTACAGATGTCCTGTAGGTGTGACTCTTTATTTCACCAATCTGAACACCTTTCCTCTCATGTAGCTCAAGTTTTTTAAGTAAGCAAGTCAATTCCATACTTGATCTAAAGTACCTGTCAAGGACTTTAAAGTATCTGATTGATTGATAATACTTGTTTTTACCTCATTAAGATGTGAGGGCATCAAAGGCTTAAAGTGGGGTGGAGTAACTTGATTGGTTTACTTGGTCCACCCTATCTAACTGAATGAATTTTAGATCCTCTCCTGAGAGACAGTTTTGATAGGAATGTTTCCTGGGAAGTAAACAAGGGCCCCACCCAAAGTTGAAAAAACAAAACTGGACCTACACAACAGTTGGGTTAAGTATAGATCCAGAACCACCCACAATAATTAAGGCAGGGCTATGGCTCAAAGCACAAGAAACCTAGTGGGCAAAACCATTTTCTCCTCCAGCTGAAATTATTTTCTGAATTTGAAAATGCTAAGATTTATGCACGTGCCCACAGGAATGACTGCAGAGAATGTATAAGTTTCAGAATTATGTTTGCGGTCTTGAGCCAAGAGCTGTGGACAATTTGGCATTTTTCAGCCAATTCTTCTAAATATTACCAATCCAATATTAATCCAACTATCTTATTTAAAAAAAACCAACAAGGTTACCTCTTTTATTGTTCAGAAGATAATAAAAAAATCTTTATTAAGTGAATTAAATAAATGTAATCATGCCTAGATTTACCCACTAGGTAACTCCACTACTCCCCTGCAGGAGACTCTATGTCCACTGCAATGGGCATTATGGTGAAAAAACTTTGGAACTTGTAGGGAATGTGTGGTTCAGAAATATGATAAAGCTGCTAAAAGCATGAACAGCTTAGGGGAGCTGACCCAGGAGCATGTTCCTATACACGGTTATCTAGTCTTTGGTAGACCCCTACTTATAAATGCTTCCCTAAAACTGACTAAATTTTTCACTTCACTTCGTTATGTTGCCTGAAATTTCACCAATTAGAAATTCATTTGAGGTAACTAGCCTTCTTTTAAAATATGCAAATACCGCTGGGAGATTTAAGGGGTTATTGATTATTTGCATATTAGCATGAATTAGCTCAATCAGGCTATTTTCTTTTTCACATCTAACTGATAACAATTATACAATGTGAAGCACCCTGGAGGGCACATAAGATAAAAGGGGATTCAGGCCAGGTCAGGGTGGAGAGAACATGGTTACTGGCCTGGCACTTAGGGGCCTGAGGAAAAGGAAGCTTAGGAGATAAAACAGTAGATGAATGAATGCCAAAAGCAAACATTACCTATTTCAAAATTTTGCTTAGGACCCAGGAAATCTTGCACTCAGGGAAGTGAAAAGAATTCCCTCTCTATCTTATCCTAATAAACTCCCAATCAACTTCACCCTGGGCTGTCAAGACCTCACATTCAAGCAAATACAATTAGTACTATAATTTATCTACATTCTCGGTTAAATAAGCTTTTATGGGTTGGCCTCAGAATTTAGACACCTATTATAAAATCATTTCTATTGGAACATAGCTTTTGAATTGTAAAAAACTGATGTACAGACTTTTGCAACACATCCTCTATTTCGTAAACCAGAGACTGCCTGTAGCAGGTAGTCAGAATTAAGGCTGTAGTAATTTTAATCTGGGTTATAGATATGACTTTTTACAGTGTTCAGCACGTAGTATGTGCTTATAATAAATGTCTGTTGCTTTAGAATTTGAAACTACACATACTTTAGCTGGGGTCGGGACAAACTGGCTCCATGATGTCCCCCAGTGGTATGTGTAAAGAACAGCATTGAAGGTGAGTGATCCCAAGGAGAGAATGATGAGGAAAAAGGGAAAGGGAAAAAGAGCCTTCTAGATGGATGAAAAACAGAAAGGAGAGTAGTAGTGTGCTCAGTCAGAAAGGGAGAACAAAACAAAACAAAACACCCTGGGCTCTGGCAAAAGAAAGAGCAGTGTTCTGCCTGGTAAAGAAGGAGAGAGAAGAAAAAAGCAGCCAAAAGCTAGTGAACTGGAAAGAATGGGTACCTTAAAAACTGCAAATGAAGGGCAGAGGTTCATTGAATCCTTTTTCTTTTAACACATGTTCATAGAAATGATCAATAGTTTCCCATTGTCTAAGATTCTAAATGAGGGGCTGAGGAGGGAAGGGATGGATGATCACAGGAATGAAATTCTAAAAAAGCAAACAAATGATTCTGATAAGGAAGGGAATGAGGACCTATAAAAGAGACAACTGTGGATGTACAGGGAGTTCACTGGCCAATTCAGATTTTTTAAAAGAGGTACAGAAGATGGAAATAAAGTAAAGGAATTGTCAATGATGGTGATGAATACAAAATCTCTCTCTCTGTCTCTGTCTCTCTCTCTCACACACACATCTCCCTTTTTCCCTATCCTCTCTTACTCTCTTTCTATCTCTCCATCTCTGTCTCTCTTGGATACTGTCAGGATTGGTAAAGTATCAAGAATGTGCTGACTAAGATTTTTTTCTTAAAGTGCCCTTTTAGAGAGACTGTGGTTCAGAAATATAAGAAAAATACTGTGAAAATCAGGAGAAGTTTGGGGGAGCCAAGCCCAGGAGCAAATTCTTAGACAGGATTGTCTGGTAAACCCCAATCTTAAATTCTTTCCCTAACCTGTACTAAATTTTTCACTTCATTTTGTTCCACTGCCTCAAATTTCCCTAATTGGAGATTCATTTGACACAAAAGATAAAACAATATAAAATTATTACTTATATTAGATGGAATGATAACAGATGATGCTTTTAAAAGTCTACCTACTCAAATTTTATTTTGCTTCTGCTTTCTCTATCAGTAAACATTGTGACATAGTTAATAGGTAGCTGGCCTCAGTGCTTTTTAAGATTTGGTTTTAAGTCCTTACTCTGACACATAATATTTGTGTAACCCTGGGCAAGTCACTTAAATTCTCAGTGCTCTAGGTAACTCTCTAAGATTATAAACTTTTTTCCTTTCCCATTTCCTCCATATTATGGCATCCACTGAGACCTGACTCCTTCTTCATAACAGTATATCACATGATATACTGGTTGCACTTCCAGTCACACCTCTCCCCCAAACTCCACACAATGGTTGTGATAGCAAAGTTAAAATACCTTTCTCTCCCCACTGTACTTCTAAATCTTTCTTCTACCATTCTCAAGAAAAAATCTCTCCTTCTTTAAAGTTTGTTCAGTTTAAATTTATCATCCAATCAAGATTCTGGTAGCCATTTTCTTTCTTTTTTTTGTTTGGGTTTTTTTAGGCAATTGGGGTTAAGTGACTTGCCCAGGGTCACACAGCTAGTGAGTGTCAAGTGTTTGGTCTGACACCAGATTTGAACACAGGTCCTCCTGAATCCAGGGCCGGTGTTCTATCCACTGGGCCACCTAGCTGCCCCCTTTTGGTAGCCATTTTCCACTGCTCCAGGGAATTCTCTCTTCTTTCTCAATGAGTTCAGTGCCTGGCCAACATTTTAACTCTCTATCCCAACACCTTCCCTCACAATAGGGAATTTTAACATGCTATTGATGCTCTCTAAACACTCTACCTATCTAATTTCTCTATCTATTCAGTTCCCTTGACCTACTCTTCCACTGCACACCAAATGCACACAGCGATTGTTATACTATCATTATCATCACTTATAACTCCTCTACTTCCCTGTCCATGGACTCCAAAATGCTCTATGTATCATAATATTTTGCCATTCTATCTTTCCCTGTCACTGCTCTTCATCCTCATAGTAACCTCAACCTCAACCCCTTCAGTTCTTTCCCAGGCCATGACCCCCTATTCTGGCTATGATCTACTCTCTTTCCTATCTTGATGAAGCAGTTTGATTATAAATCCCTTTCTACTGTGTAGTCCTATAGCCCCTTGTTCTGTCATTGAACACACCTTACTAAAACCCAACATTAAATTACTGCAACAATCTGCCTTTTTGTCTAATATTTGTGTATCACCGAATGGGGCTGGAGAAAATCACAAAACTATGCTGACTGGATCTACTACAAATACAATTCATGTTATATAATCTGAACTAAACCTTCAATGTAGCAAGGCAATCCTTTTTAACAACTCCCTAATGGATTTGCTAACCTACTATCCACAGGAGCTCTTTCATACTTTTCTATCCCTCATTCAACCCTTTTCTCTCCACCTCTTACCTGAGAACCTCCCTTCATATTTAATTGATTTTTTAAAAAATAAAACCATTCACTGTTAACTTCTTCTTGTCACCTGGTCTTCATCTCATATTACTCAAGTATCTTTTCCCACTATCTCTTCTTTTGCTCCTGTGTCTAAGGAAGAGATGTCCTTTTTCCTTGCCAAGGTAAACCCTTCTACATCATACATCCTTAATCTCAACCTATATTCTCGAGCAGATTGCCTCCACTTTCTCTTATCTTCTCTTTTCCTATCCACTGGCTCCTCCCCTGAGGTCTGTGAACACATGAATTCTACTCCCCTTACAAAACCTCCATTTTATCTGATGATCCCCCTAAACCTTTTTTTTTTTTTAATATCCCTCCCTTCCTCAGATAAACTTCTTGAGAAAACCATTTATACCATTGTCTTGACTTCTCTTCCTATTTGCTTCTAAACAGTCTGTTGTCTGGCTTCTGACATTTACTCTTTTCTGTCTGATTGTCATGACATTACTCTTACATGTTACTTCCACCTATCTGACTATTCCTTTGAGCCTCCTTTGCTGGATAATCATCTAAATCATCACTCCTAACTGTGGGTAAATCTCAAGACTCTGTCCTCAGTGATCTTCTTTAATAAGAAGGGTCTGTATACTCTCTTATTTATAGACTCCATCAGTTCCCCTATATTAAATTATTATCTCTATGCACATGACTGGTATATCTATACATTTAGCCCTGATATCTCTTCTGAGTTCTATTTTTATATCACCAACTGACTATTGGCTTTTTCCAAAGGCATTTCCCCTGGGTTCAAATTCAATAGATCTAAAAGAGAATTCATTACCATTCTACCCAAGACAATACTCTTTCAAACTTCTCAACTTCTATTAAACTTCTGTATTCTATCTTGATCATTCAGATTTGCAACTTAAATATTACCATTGAATCTTCAATTTTCCTCACCCCATAAAAAAATTTAAATGATGAGATTAAGGTAAATTGATATTTGATCCAAGAGTCTATAGGGAGCTGTCAGAGTTTACTGAGTAAGGGAATGGCATGGTCATACCTATAGTTTAAAAATAATCACTTAGCTGCTCTGTGAATAATGGATTAGGGAGACTTGAGGCAAGGAGGCCAATCTTGAGACTATTGTCATAGTACAGATGAGAAGTAACAAGGACCTGAACTGGGGTGGTGTATATCTTGGTAAAGACAAGGTGTAGATGCAGAGGGTGCTATGGAAGTAAAAATAACATGGTTTGGCAACTGATTGGATCATAAGGTCATACAGAGCATAGAAATCTGTAAATCCATCATTTTTGCAGGTTTAGTTTTCGGTCGAAACAATAGAAAACCTGGTGGAAAAACTACAAGAAAACCAAAACCTCTCCAACATAAAGCCTTTTAAATGTGTTTTCTCTCCTTTTCAGTTGCCATTCCACTTTACCAGACTCTCTCTCCACTTTTCTCATTCTCTATTCT